>NC_056748.1:46265614-46370614 GCF_019279795.1 Protopterus annectens | reverse complement strand
AGATTTGAAGAGCAAGCCAAAAATGTGACAGCAGGCACCCTAGTCAGGCAGCCAAAGGCTGAAATCTCAATGAGGTGGATATCCTGGAGCCAAGATCCTGAGTTGCACCTCAAAAGGGTGGTAAGCAAGACAGTCAAAGGGCCATTTGCTAGATCAAAGAAGGGGGGAGGAACACCATTCACACCTGTAGCTCTGTTGTTTATGATGCATAGGAAAGATGGATGGCATACTCAATCCTGCTAAGTGGCTCCGCCACACCCCCAAAGGAATCACAGAACAGTGCACGAAAGCAGGAGCAAGAGTAGATGTCCCTCAATTCTCCAAGAGAGGTGGGGGCATCCTGGATAAATGGCTGTGAGAAAATCGATCACGATAAAAAGTGATGAACTTACCTAGTAAGCAGGAACGGATACATCTGGAAGTTGGAGAACCTTCAAGCACAGGGAAAACTCCCATGGAGATGGCCAGCAATCCAAACAGTGCCACCTGGATGATGGGCTGTGACTACTACTTACTTCCAAGCTGCAACAAGTGGGAAAACCAGGGATCTGGAAAGGATCAAACCCAGGATTTGTAACCACTACCAAACCTGGAGACCCATTGATTCCCTGAAGAAACTACCTTGCAGAAGCCGGCAGACAATCTTCAGCAATAGTCCATTGCCCCCACCACCACCACCACCATGGAACACGGCCACCATTCCCACAAGAGTTAGACTGTACAATATTGGCCCAGAACCATCCTTGGGTCAGCTGAGTTGTAAAACTAACTCCCTCTAACTATGCCCCAGTCAGGATAATCACTGCTTAGGGTGACAGAATAAGGACAAATACTAGCCCCTCTGGAGCCCCACGCAAGTAGGAAAGGGGGAATATTACTATGCATCTTTTCTTACCCTTAAGCAACCAGTGGAAATCTTTCTACACTTCATCTTAACCCCCACCCCATACATACCATCCCTCACACCTTCTCCTTCATTCCACCCCAACACCACCACATATTTCATAAAAAGATAACAGATTATACCACCCCAAGTTTGATCACTGGTCCACAATAACTACAATTTATGAACAGCAGAAAGAATACAACACATCCAAACAAGTTTAAATTTCCATTTTTTTTCAATAAAAATCACACCCATACTTAAGCTTATTCTAAAAAGGAACGCCTCTCACATTCTTATCCACAAAAATATCAGATCTCCAACTTCTCAAACCTGCTCTACTTAAAACAAATTAGAAACTAGAAAACTAAAAAACAAACATAGGCCCTCAAACAAAGATCAGACAGTGTAAACAAACTAGAAAATTTGACACCTTCCTTAATTCTCGCTGTCCAGTTACTATAGATATCACAAAATCCTGGAAACAAAGATGCCATTCTCAAGTTCAAACACCACTTCCCAGCCTACAGTTAAATATTCAAAGCCCAGCCTAGCAAAAGAACTGAAGGTGGTACGATGCAACTTTACAAAGCCTCATTATGAATACAATTAGTAGCGCAAGCTCCCCCTACCAATGACAATGACCCAAACAGGCTTACTGTTCATCAAGTTCAACTCACTTAGCCATTGCCAGCCTTATTCCCAATCCTGACAAAATTAAACACCTGTAAACATCTGATACTCCATTTAATAAATTCTCCTAAGCCACATAATAATCATTCCAGCAGACTTTAATATCAATATTGTAGGTCACCAAGGACACGAAATCAGCAATTTCATTATTCAACAAAACCTATCACAAGCAATACATTTCACAAGAAGGCCAAACTTCAAAAGCAAAGAACTGTTCTCTGCTTAATCTCATTATTACAAACTCCCCTAACCACATCTCCGACATGGACATCCCCCTCCTCTCTTTGACCCCTCAGCTTCATTAATACAAACTCCCCTAACCACATATCTCTGACACAGACATCCTTCCTCCTCTCAGTGACCCCTCACCTTCATTACAAATTTCCCCTAACCACATCTGACACAGACATCACCCTTCCTCTCAGTGACCCCTCACCTTCATTATTACAAACTCCCCTAACCACATCTGACACAGACATCACCCCTCCCCTCAGTGACCCCTCACTTTCATTATTACAAACTCCCGTAACCACATCTCTGACACAGACATCACCCCTCCTCTCAGTGACCCCTCACTTTCATTACAAACTCCCCCTAACATCTCTGACACTGACATTCTTCCTACTGTGACCCCTCACCTTCAGTATTACAAACTCCCCTAACCACATCTGACACAGACATCACCCCTCCTCTTTGACCCCTCACCTTCATTATTACAAACTCCCCCTAACCACATCTGACACTGAAATCACCATTCCTCTTTGACCCTCTCACCTTCATTATTACAAACTCCCCCTAACCACATCTGACATCCTTCCTCCTCTGACCCCACCCTTCATTACTACAAACTCCCCCTGACCACATCTCTGACACAGACATCACCCCTCCTCTCAGTGACCCCTCACCTTCATTGTTACAAACTCCCCTAACCACATCTGATACAGACATCACCCCTCCTCTCTTTGACCCCTCAACTTCGTTATTACAAACTCCCCCTAACCACATCTCTGACACAGACATCCTTTTCTCAGTGACCCCTCACGTTCATTACAAACTTCCCTAACCACATCTCTGACACTGACATCACCCCTCCTCTCAGTGACCCCTCACCTTCATTACAAACTCCCCCTAACTACATCTCTGACACTGACATCACCCCTCCTCTCAGTGACCCCTCACCTTCATTATTACAAACTCCCCCTAACCACATCTCTGACATAGACAACACCCCTCCTCTCTTTGACCCCTCACCTTCATAATTACAAACTCCCTTAACCACATCTCTGACACAGATATCACCCCTCCTCTTTGACCCCTCACCTTCATTATTAGAAACACCTCCTAACCACATCTCTGAAACCGACATCCTTCCTCCTCTCTTTGACCTCTCACCTTTCTCCTCTCTTTGACCCCTCACCTTCATTATTACAAACTCCTCCTAACAACATCTCTGAAACAGACATCCTTCCTCCTCTCTCTGACCCCTCACCTTCATTATTACAAACTCCCCCTAACCACATCTCTGAAACAGACATCCTTCCTCCTCTCTTTGACCCCTCACCTTCATTATTACAAACTCCCCCTAACAACATCTCTGAAACAGACATCCTTCCTCCTCTAAGTGACGCCTCACCTTCATTACAAATTCCCCCTAACCACATCTCTGACACGGACATCACCCCCTCCTCTCAGTGACCCCTCACCTTCATTATTACAAACTCCCCCTAACCACATCTCTGTAACGGACATCCTTCCTCCTCTCAGTGACCAGTCACCTACAACCTTCTTTTAAGATATGCAAAAACACACTAGCCCTAAATACCTTCTGAAAAAGTCTGACCAAACTATAGCTGCATTAGAAGCAGAACTAACCTCCATCAATTTGCCCCATTTCCTTAGCAGCAACAATCACAGGCAGATCTTTCAATCACCGACAGCAAAACTAGTCCATCTAAAGTAAAAAACAATCCTGCCATATCCATGTTGGACAAAACCAAAACCAGATATTAGATTTCCAAAAAAGTAACAGCCCCAATTACAAATCACAAATGGCCCAATAGGAACTATAAGATTATCCATACCTAAAAAAAGGGGCAGGTTAATTAATTTAAGAAAAATGTTTATTACGTGACATAAGGCTTTTCATTTCCATTCAAAATACACATCCTTCATACAAAAAAAAAAATTGCAATTGAAAATGGCAACCAAACACCTGGAAGGACCTGAAACAAAGCACAAGCAGAGAAAGGCATCATTCGATGTATTGCAAGCACCCTTCAGCCAATAGATTTTCCAAATTAATTGTCCAAACCTCACAATCCAGCCATCACTTGAAATCTGATCACATACCTATTCACTCCACCCCTTCTATTTTTCAGCCATAACAACAAAACAAAATGAAAAACTCTCAAACCAAATATCTGTTAGAGCATCACCTGGCTCTGCTGAACTCCACCCCTGGTTTATTAAATTGTGCCGTCTTCATCTAGGTTACCCCTTAAGCTACATCTATAATCTATGCCTCTGCACCAACACATTGCCTCTTATATGAATGCAAGCCATACCAGACTCACTTTCAAATATTCCTAAACTCAGCTGTGATGGTGATTTCACTATTTCCATTTTACCAACCCTGGCAAAACTTTTCAAACAAATCAGTTTATACTCCATTGTTCACCTATATTTAGAAATTCAGCATACTTCCCATCACCAGCAGCAGAAGCATAGCTAGTGTGTGGCAGACAGGGCAGACTCTCTGGGTGCAAAGTGTTCGGGGAAGCGACTCTGAATACTGCATTAGTGTGTGGCAGACAGGGCAGACTCTCTGGGTGCAAAGTGTTTGGGGAAGCGACTCTGAATGACGATACTGCATTAGTGTGTGGCAGACAGGGCAGACTCTCTGGGTGCAAAGTGTTCGGGGAAGCGACTCTGAATGCCGATACTGCATTAGTGTGTGGCAGAGAGGGCAGACTCTCTGGGTGCAAAGTGTTTGGGGAAGCGAATCTGAATGCCGATACTGCATTAGTGTGTGGCAGACAGGGAGGGCAGACACTCTGGGTGCAAAGTGTTCGGGGAAGAGAATCTGAATGCCGATACTGCATTAGCGTGTGGCAGACAGGGCAGACTCTCTGGGTGCAAAGTGTTCGCGGAAGCGACTCTGAACACCGATACTGCATTAGTGTGTGGCAGACAAGGCAGACTCTCTGGGTGCAAAGTGTTCGCGGAAGTGACTCTGAATGCCAATACTGCATTAGTGCGTGGCAGACAGCGCAGACTCTCTGGGTGCAAAGTGTTCGAGGAAGCGACTCTGAATACTGCATTAGTGTGTGGCAGACAGGGCAGACACTCTGGGTGCAAAGTGTTAGGGGAAGTGACTCTGAATGCCGATACTGCATTAGTGTGTGGCAGACAGGGAAGGCAGACTCTCTGGGTGCAAAGTGTTCGCGGAAGCGACTCTGAATGCTGATACTGCATTATTGTGTGGCAGACAGCGCAGACTCTCTGGGTGCAAAGTGTTCGGGGAAGCGACTCTGAATACTGCATTAGTGTGTGGCAGACAGGGCAGACTCTCTGGGTGCAAAGTGTTCGGGGAAGCGACTCTGAATACTGCATTAGTGTGTGGTATGTCACTGTACAGCTTTCAAGAGAGAAAATGGAGAAAAGCTTTTTTTTTTTTTAGTCCTGTAGTCCGAGCAGTTTTTTTTTTTTTTTTAAATCTTCAACAAACTTGAGGGGGCCACCACATGAGGGATGAGCACAGTGCACCAGAATACCTAGCTATGGCTCTGCCTACCAGCATGGCTTTTGGGTTGGCAGGGCTACAAAAGCAAGACTGTATTCCTTAAATTACAATAATGTTCTGAAGGCTAACAAATGTTCACTGGTTCAATCTGGATAGATCATACTAAAAGTTTTATTTTTCTTAAACACCTTTAAATTACTCCTTGTGACAGACAAACTTACATTTATACAAGAGTAATCAAACCACATTGACAAGCTCGCATTCACAAACATTACAATTCACATCTATTGTTATATATCATAAACAAAGCAACACTGTATATATTGTTCAATTCCTGCGTTCTTAAACCTTATTCCTCCTTCAAAACATTTTTCTGTACCGTTCCCCAAATTTCCACTTTTTTCTATGCAATTTACTCCTGTCCTTTTCTAAAGATCCCAATTCCTGTTCTTTTATCTCTGTTGCAATATTCACTACTTCAAGTGCAGCTGGTTTAGATTTCCATTTTCTAGTAATTACTCTTTTGGCAGCCACCAGAATTAAACTCAACAAGGCCTTGCTATGTCTAGGCAACTCAGATCCTGTATACCAGCTCAAAAAATAATTTCCTTAGTTACATTCATTTGCTTGCCCAGTATTCCTAACAGAGTGCTCTGTAGGGAATTTTTACATCTGCCAATTCATTAAGATATGTTCTCAGTTACCTTTTTATTCACCATCGCACCATTTGCCATCTAAATGAAGAAAAATTCTTTGGAGAGTCTGCTTGGGGTATACAATTATCTATGCAAATACTTCCAGGCAAAAATCCTAAATCTTTTTGATTTTGCTGCATATTTGGGAGCCATACACATGCTCCCATTGTTTCTTTGTGAATTGCGCATCTAATCTCTATCCCCAATCTTATCATACAATATTTTATATGCCCCACTAATTATTCCTTTTTTAACAGCTTCTGCTCTTGATCAATTAAAAGCTCAACCAGTGCAAGTCTTTCCTTTAGGATTCCTCTATCCCTTTCTCTTTGTCTATAGTCTGATATCAAGCCCTGATAAAGGCAATTACTAGCCTACAATCCATACGTCTCCTTGGTATCTTCCCAGTCTATTAAAATTTTCTTCTCTAATTATTTGTTATCTTCATTCCTTTGCCATCTTCCTCCAGTAAATTTCCACTCATGCAGGTCTATTCTCTGTACACCTAACTGCAGTCACCCTTATTGGTAGAATCTCCCTCCTTTCTCCATTCTTGTGTTTACTTAGTTCTCAGAATACTTTGCCACTTTATGAATACAAAGTTCTGTATGACTACTGTTACTCTCCTTAAGGATCTGCGTCAAAAATCCCACTCTTTCCTTATTTCTTGAATCCCCCATCATCCCTTTACACTTTGAATTGCAGCTTTATGCCGCTTGCGTTATACAAATGAGCCTTAAATGTGTAGCTCTAAAAATATCCCTTCAAATCAGGTAACCCTAAGCCTCCTCCTTGTTCTACTGGGATGATCAACTTATCCCACTTGACACTTGCCCTCTTACCCTCCCAAATAAAATCCTTCAAGTCTACTTATTACTATGCACAACTTCTGCTCAGGATGATAAAAATATGCCTGACCTACGTACAAAACTAAAGGGACTGCAAACATTTTTACTGTTTATTTTTCTATCCATATCCATAGACAACAGCTACCAGTTTCTCATTTATGTTGACTTTTTAGTCTCTTCCCAACATATCCTTAGCTGCTATACCCAAATCCTTTTAATACATATTGATAAATACTTCAATTTATTATGCCTCCATAAATGTGTACTGCTACATTACTTCATATGTGGGTACATAGTTTATAGCTATAGCCTTTGTTTTATTTTAATTAATTTATATCCTCCAAATAACTGGAACAGTCTCAAAATATTCCACAACACTGAAATGTCCTTCTCTGGTGCCATTAGGTACAAAATAATATCATCTGCAAACAAAGCCATCTTTTCCTTGAACACCATACCAATTATATCTTTGAATTTCTGAGTCCTTTATTTTCTTTCCCAATAGTTTTAATAAAACACAAATAAAGGGGAAAGAACACCCCTGCCTGGTTTCTCTGTTCAGATATAACTTATCAGAGAGGAATTCTCCCCACTTTGAATTTTGTCTCTGTTGCCTCATATATCATTCTAATTAACCTTATTATAGTATCAGGAGATGCAAATGCTTCCATTGCCCTAATCTTAACATCCTAGCTTACAATGTTGAATGCCTTCTCTGCACCAAAACCCACCGATAATAGCAGTATTTTCTTACATCGTTTCCCTTTGGATTATCATTGTTCTATTAATGCTGTTAAATGTTTGTCTCCCCTTCACAAAACCACAGTGATCCATATCATTCAATTTTGGCATTGCCTTTGCCATTCTTTTAGCCATTATGGACAAATGGTTTACTCTCATTTTACTGAAGTGCACTCAGTTGAATCCACTTTGCACAAAGTCTGAAACTCGAACTTTGACAATGTCAAACTATGTCCAACGTACAAATCTCACCCCTATCTTGACCCATGTTAATGGCTGTTCCTAGTTTGAATTTGGTATGTATTTCTGCTATACTGGAATTCGGCAATGTGACTTTTGCATGGAACTGAGTTGATGATATGCTCATTCGACAGAGCGTACTTCAGTAAAATGATAGTAAACCTGGACAAACACTTTATAATTATGGTTTAAAACTGAAATAGGCCTACAATGAAGATGGATCACATGGGCCTCTACCATCTTTTGGTATTGCAGCCTCTACAGCTTTTTTTCCAGAATGCTGGTGGCCTCCCCGATCGTTATCACTTTCTTCCCTCCTAGTTTCCTAACTTCTGCCTGAATACCATCTATTCTTGGACACTTTCCTGCAGATTGGTTGCACATCACCATTTTTATCTCATCGCCTCCTATTTTAACTGTTAGTTGTTGAGCCTCCTCTACCTCTAACCTTGGCATATTTAGGTTTTTAATAAATATTTCTATTTATGCTTTTTCTTGATTTTCCCTCTTCTCTGCTTTATACAAATTTTCATACAATTTCCAAAATATCTCTAGTACTTCTATAGGATGTTTAGTTATTTTCATTGTTATAAGTTTTCTAAGTTTGACAAAAACCTTTTCTACTTGCTGTTACTTCTGCAAAAGCAATCCTTCTAAACTTAGGCTTATTATCCAAACGCTCCCTTATTTTCTCCTTAGCACTCTGCAATCACGCCTCTTCTTGTTCTGGGAGATTCCCTTATTTTATAACACTTTGATCTTTGTCAGCCCCTCTAAATAATTACTATTACTTCTTAAACAGATCTCTGTTTTACTTACAGCCGATGTTTAAACTCCACTTTCATTTTATTCAGCTCACTAGCTATAACTTGTGGAGTACTTACTATCTTCCCTAATAAATCCCAGATAATTTCAACTACCCATTCCTTAAATTCTTTTAAACAGGTAGGTGAAAAAGCAGTGTCTCATTTTTGCTTCATTACCCTGCATTTTTAACTTCGTAATTACTGGCACATGACCTAAAACAGTTATTGGATCGGTATCAAAGTTCTAAATTAAATGGACATGTTCCTGTGAAATATAATTTTTGTCAAGTCTAGCCCAGTTATTATACCTTGGTGAATAATATGTAAATTCTACCAGGGGTGCCTATAACTGAATTTACAGCTTTCATACCAAATATTTTCATAAAGTTCTTCAGAAACCTACCCCCTTTTGTTATAGTTTCCCTTCCAGCCCCCCCGATGCATCCTCATTATTACAAATCAAATTCCAGTCCCTACCTACAAGTAATATTTCCTACTGAAGCTCAATTTCTTTAAGTAAATCATCTTCTAACCCTCCCGACTGCAATGTTGTTAATTATACATCCAGCATTTGCTGACTCAACTCCAAACAGATTTCTTTGAAAAATCTCCTCAGAATCCTGAAAACATTCACTGGTCTCGTTTGCTTTCTCCTTCATTTCTCTCACCATCCCCCTCACAAAGCTACAAAACTGGCATCCTTCCTGATGACCTTAGCGATCACTCCCTCACATATGTCATTAGAGCTAAAACTCATCAAAACTTACCTACCTCACATAGAACACTATATTCAAAGAAACAATTTAATCCCCAAAGATTTCAAACAGAACTCTCACAATACAATTGGACCCCTCTAAAGCACCTCTCTCTCAACAAAGCCATAGAATATTTCAACTCAGCATTCCTTACAATCCTAAACCACCATGCCCCAAGTCGTACCATTAGAATAAAGACCAGAACAGCACCCTGGCTTACCTCTAATACTAAACAAAAGATCAGGCTTAAAAATAAATCTTGGAAGAAATGGCTCCTCTAGAAACCCAACAGACTATCAAACCTTTAGAGAGCTGAGAAACAAAACCAAAAATGCTATTATTTCAGACAAAAAGAACTACTATGTAGAACTTCAGCAATCCACAAAAAAAGAACCAAAAGGTTCTGGTCTACTATCAATCATCTACTTACCCCAGGTAAAATAGTAACACCTAACCCACAGAATCTAGACCCTGATAATCCCTCTTTAATAGCCAATAACTTCAATAGCTTCTTTACTACTTCCATACAAACACTAGCAAGCCATTTATCCCCTGATGCTTCCCAACTGATCTTAAGTAACACCAACAACGTCATTCCTTCCCTTCAACTTCAACCCATACCCACCTCCTACATACAATCTCTCTTACAAAACTTAAACCCACTACCCCCTCAGCAGATAAGCTTCCTGCTGAATTCCTTCAGGTAGCAGCAAAAGCTATAGCCTACCCTGTTTCGATCCTAATAAACAGATCCATAAAAGAAAGTGATTTTCCAGCAATCTGGAAGATATCACACATCATATCCTTACATAAAGGAGGCAAATCCACTGACCTCTCTAACTACCGCCCAATAGCACTATTATCTCCACTAGCTAAAATCATGGAAAAATGTATACACAAACAACTACTTAACCATCTCCTTCAAAATAACCTACTAGCAAACACTCAACATGGATTTAGACCCTCACATAGTACAACCACTGCACTACTTTCCTTTACTAACACAATAAACTGTAACCGTAATAATAACAAACTAACTGCTTCTCTTTTCCTAGACCTGTCAAAAGCCTTCGACATGGTCAACCATAAACTTCTCCTACACATACTAAACTCACTTGCCTTGGATTTTTCCTCCTTAACGTGGTTCTCATCCTACCTTGAAAACCGACAACAAGCAGTACTCTGGAAAAATTCTCTATCTGCTGTACTACCTATCTCCTAGGAGTACCTCAAGGATCAATATTAGGCCCACTCTTATTCTCTATCTTTATTAATGATCTTCAATCATCTATCCATAACACTACCTGCATACAATATGCAGATGATTCTACCATCATCTGTACAGCTCCCACCCAATCTGAACTCCAGTCACTCACACAATCTACCTTTTCAACCGTTGAACAATGGTTCTCAAAAAGATGTCTCCTTCTCAACTCCAAGAAAACAAAACTATTACTATTCTCACCTACCCACAAATCTCCTCAACTAAATTTTACTATTACTGCAGCTGACAATTCTCTTATCTCCCCAGACTCTACTACCAAACTGCTTGGTGTTACTATTGATAATAATCTTAACTATGATTGTCATATCAATAACACTATAAAAGCAGTAAATAAAAAGATAGGTTCACTGTACAGAATAAAACCCTTCCTTACTCCAGAAGCACGGACCACCTTAGCTCAATCACATCTTATCTCCACCCTACTGTATGCTTCCTCTATTTACACCAATCTCTCTAAAGGTAACCTGAAAAAACTAACTACATCCTATCATAATATAGCCCGTTTTGCCACAGCATCCCAGTACAGAACTCACCACTGTAATAACTTAAAACAATTACAATGGTTAGAACTACCTAACAAGCTTATCTATCAACAACTCTTAATTACACATAACATTCTTTATCAACCAACAAAAACACCAGCTCTCAGTAACCTCCTTACTCCCTACAAAAACTTGAAACAGTTGCGATCTGCCGAAAAGATACAAGTCACCACAACTAGAATTACAAATTCAGCAGGTAACTATTTTCAAACTCCATAGGGAAAGTATGGAATAACCTCCCCCCACACATTACCTCACTAGACTCCTTTCAACTTTTCAAAAAACAACTTCTATTACATCTTAACAACTTCTGGCTCTGCTCCTGTACCAATCCAGACTAAATGACTTCTTCACTCTTCAGCCATACCTCCCTACGTAAAAATCACTATCTTTCCCTGCTATTTCAAATGACTAAATTACTGTACTGTTCTTAAAAAAAAAAAAAAAAAAAAAAAAATATGAATATATAGCTTAGGCTATTTGTTTTTTACCTGTTTTTTTTTCGCTGTATTTTCTACTACACTAAAATGTATGCATTGTTGCTTAAATGTTTAACCTTGTTTTAATTGTGGAGCTTTTCTCCCCGGGCCTCCACTGAAAATGGAAATTATCCAGCTGGACTAGCCCGGTCAACAAATGTAAAATAAAATAAATAAATAAAATAAATTCTACTCTCTCTCTTTCTCTCTCTCTCCATCTGCCTCCCTTTTTCTCTAGGCTGCCTCTGTGTCTGAACAGAAATAGGAAGTGCTCATGCAAAATGTATCCCACTTGCAGAGTACGGGAAGTTCCTCGATGTCCTTGCCAAATTTGCCCTTGTAGTATAAATGTCACATTGGATCTCCTCTGAAAAGAGGCCACTGGCCTAGTGGGACTAACCCGGTCAACAAAGGTCAAATAAAATAAATCTACTCCAGCTTCGGATCATCAACTACAGATAATAACAAAAATAAGTAAACATGGAATTTGTGGAATTACAGCTTTACTTCCTCTAAAGACCTAAACCTGCTATGTGACATCAACAGAACCTGCTGGAGGGACAGATTTGTCTCCCAGAGGTTATCACACCTTTGGAACAGACTCCTACTTCATGTCAAATAGAGCACCTCATTGGTCCTATTCAAATGCAGTTTGGATGATTGGATGGGTAACTGTAAATTCACCCTGGGGGTTCCACCTGTGTCCCTCTTGGACAGGGGCAATAGGTGCTGGTCATGGTAACAAGGGTAAAATTTGTCTAGGCTTGTAAGGGCCCTCAGGCCATTAGCTTAGTAACTTCTTATGATCCTGTGAAGTACTACAAGCATAACCAGTAAACATCACTAACTGAAACAGATAC
The DNA here is from genome assembly GCF_019279795.1 of Protopterus annectens. NCBI lineage: Eukaryota > Metazoa > Chordata > Ceratodontiformes > Protopteridae > Protopterus > Protopterus annectens. Next base: position 46,358,045 of record NC_056748.1, on the reverse strand, counting down.
AGAACGCACACTTCCTGAGAACTGGAAGAAGCTGGTTCTGAAATCCTGCAGACCAAGGTAACAAGAGGGCCTGTGCTGAAGTCTAAGGAAAAGTGTTAGGTCAATACATCCTAACAGCATGATTTATTTATTTGCTTTTGTTAACCAGGAAAGTCCACTGGGCTGGTATGAACCCATTTTCAGTAGAGGCCCGGGGAGAAAAGCTCCAAAAACAATATACATAAACAATTTGTTTACAGAGTTAATAACAGCATTTAACAGTATACAAGAGTAATAATATAGGAGTCAGAAGTTTCACAGTAACAGAGACAATGTACAGCAACATTTTGTGGAAGACTTGGATGCTTGGCAGGTATTCAGTAGATCAGGCAAATAATGATAATCTGCACATACACAAATTTTTACACACCATGTGAGGCAGGGTGAGGCACACTGTGCTGTGATTGAGGGTGAGTGCGCAACAGGGAGAGTGAAGAAGAGTGTGGGTATCTGAGAGACGAGTCAGGTTAGTAATCAGGTGACTGAGGAATTGGGGATAGTGCAAGGGCATAGCCATTGAGAGGAGAGATGTTGGTGAAGTGATTTTTTTGAATGATGGGGCATTATTTACAGTCAGGAGAGAAGGTGAAAGGGCATTCCAGAGTTTAGCTACAGTGAAAAAGTAAAGGTACTGGCCTACAGGGAAGTTTAGGTCTCAACTTGGATAAGTGATTGACTTTCAGATCTTAGAGGTCGGTTTGGTTGATAAAGAGTCAGAAGTGAAGCAAGGGCTAGACATTTGGAGGAATTATAGATGAATTTGTGTGCTGTAGATACTTGTATGACTAGCTGCAAGTTTTGTCAGAAGAGTAGAGAAAAAGGAATCTCACTGTGACCAAACTGTGCAATGCATCTACCACAGTCTTACGCTGTTTTTTTATTAGCTATAGATTTCATGCTTAGGGATCGCAAGCACAGTAATGAAGAGGCCTGTTACAGATAGCAGCATGGAGTGAAGTGTAAAAGTAAACAATGTCCTTTAACAGAAAGCCAGCAACAACTGTGGGATAGGACAATAACATCTCTATATCTGGTTTATGAAGGTCTGTGGGGAAAGACTGCTTTTTAATCAGAAAAGACACTAAGGAAAAGGGGAAGGCCAAACTCTATGGAATGAGTACGCTCTTAATACACCCCCCTAAAGTATAGTGTATGTATAGCAAAGATCTTTCCAATACAAAGCAGCTGTGCATTTATTTTACACTTAACGCAGGGCATCTGGCATTGGAAAGAAAAAGAAGGATCATGCCAGAATCCCAAACACCACAAGTATTTCAGAGTACACAGTAGACATAAAAAGTGCACACACCCCTGTTAAAATGTCAGGTTTTTGTGATATAAAAAAATGAGACCACAATAAATCATTTCAAAACTTTTCCCACCTTTAATGTGACCTATAACCTGTGCAATTCAATTGAAAAACAAACAAATCTGTTAGGGGAAAAAATATAAAAAATATGCAACCAGCGTACTGTACGTTTTTTTGGATCCACTGTAGTTAGAAATAACATTCATGTAAAGTTTGCACCAGTTTATCTTGGTGTGTTATTCTGAAACAGCACAGACAGTTTTGGTGAGGCTGCTAAACAGCAAAACATGAGGGATAAATTGTCTCCAGACATCTACTTTCTGAAGCATCTCTAATGTCCTGAACAAAAGGGAAAAAAGGACTCCTTGAGGATGTCCATATTACTGGTATACATGGTAATACTAAAGCTAGAAAGACTACATGAAATGGAATTTATAAAAAGGCAGGAATAAAAACAGAATCGGAACTGAGAAATGAGGTACCCAAAGAGTCACAGCTTAATCTGGGCATGCAGTTACCAAGATTTACTTGACCAGAGCGTCCACAAAGATAATCAAAGAACCGAATGTGTGGTGCTCTGACAAGGGCATCTGATGAGTATGACTGTGAGAGAAGTGAATGACTGAGGAGGTCAAAAGCTTTCATAAGGCCTAGAAATACACTGATCAACATCCATTCCTTTGAAGTCTCAACTGTAGAGCAGGCCTATGGAAGCTATGGTGCTCTGACTATACCTAAAACCACAAAGAGTCCCAGAGCAATATGAAGTCATGTAGCTGTAAATGACTGCATTTTTGGCAATTGAGTAGCAATGAAAAAGGCATGAAGTGGGAATCTGAAGCACAACATGCAAGGTTTAGAAGAGGGCTACAATAACCTCCTTATAGATTGCTCATACAATCATTTCAGACGCCCGCATCCCATGTTCTATGCAGCAGAAGGATGGTCCACTGACGACCACCTGGGCGATAATGTGCACGTCAAGAAGTTGTTGAATAGGAACATCCTTTCTTTAATGCGCAGCTGCCCTGGAATCACTGATGACCACCCGGGCGATAATGTGCACCTCAGGAAGTTGTTTTTTAATAGGAACATCCTTTCTTTAATGTACAGCTACCTTGGAATCAATTTCAAATGAGAGGTGCACGGACAAGGCACCATACATGGGTGTTATGGGTGATTCTGTCCCCTAAAGGAGACAGTAGTTTCAAATTCTTCTTTCAAACTCTGTTTACATTCAAAAGCAGATTTAGATTGAAAGGGTATTGGTCAGATATCCTAGATTTTTTACCTAGGTTCTTCCTACATTTGTAGGACTTGGAAAACATGAAAGCAGGCCCCCTGAATGTCATGACAACAGTATAAGAAATTATATGAAGTACTCCTAAGCCTTCAAAGATGTGGGCTTCACCTGTCCAAAAAAAACAAACATGAAGGGAGAAAGCTTACCATCTATGATCCCTGTTAATTTGAAACCAATTAATCAGTGCACATACATGACAGTCTCACATTTGAGGACAGAGTGCATTGTGAGAACTAAAAGGCAGGCAAAAAAAATTCAGTCATGTCCCTTTTCCTACCCCATCAAATCAATACACCAGTGCAGCTTTAAAAGCTAACTAAAAAATAAAAATCTCCAAGGCATCGAGGAATGGCACCCCTAACTTCAACTCATCTGGCCCGAGTTTGATTAGTAGCTCATGTGCTGGAAGACAGGTGAGCTGAGATTTGGGTGGGGATAGAAATCAGCAGCTAGTGTTGGTGTGCCTTCATTTCAATGGGTGGATCTAGGTTTCAACTTGCAGATGAGCATTTCCTGGTGCAGGCTGATTTGTGAAACAGCCTGCCACTTGCTCAATCACTGCATGTGATGACACGAATGATCCCGCAAGCATTCTCTGCCTCACTTAGGGTTTTCCTACACCTACATATGTAAAATTCTTGCCACCACCCCCATGCCCCAGCTGCATATATGACGCTCGCCTACCAATCCTTGCTGTTGAATGTGGAGCGGCAAACGCATAAGAAACTGCAAGGTACTCTCACCCTGAAAAGGAAGGGGCCAGATGTCACAGGATCGCACCACCTCCAAACAGGGGAGAAGAATAGGATTATGGGATATGGTGGAACAAGGTGGATGTCAGGGTACAAGGCACAAAAAAAAGAACTGTTTTTCTTTAAAAAGAGAAGCCTCATCATGCCTTTCTTCAAAAAGGCAACTCAGTCTAAAAAGCACTATGCTCTGTACTTCTCCCAGTTTCCATACTAAATTTCTACCAGCAGACAAAAAGCATTTAACCATCTCAACAACCATACCTCCGGCGCAAGGAGTCTGAAAATACAGAGATAAAAATGACTTGCAAGGAATTTGCTAAATCGAAGGTTTCTTCACTGCAAAGTTTCTGTTCATTTCCTAATGCACACAGTGATTCATTTCACTATAATTATGTGCAAAAAATATTAAATGTTGTGGAGATTTTCAACCAAAACTTGACACTTGATGAGAAGGCCAACTCCTTAGGCTATGAAGAGAGGGGGTTAAGCTCCAGAAAATTACTGGCCATTAAAGGGTAAATGCACCTAAAACTAAAAAAAAAAAAAAAATAATGCATTTTTCATTCTATAATGATGTCTTCCAAAGTACTAATATTCTTCCATCACGGTGTATTACTTTTCTTATCTGTTAATACTCCATAACTGCCTCTCAGGCCACCATGCAGTGTGACTTCATTTTTAAGACCAAAATTAGTTACATGAAGTAATTTTATGGGGACTAGTGTACCCTATAGTGAAAACATTTATTGTGGTATTTACTTTTTCACCATCAGAGTACTAGGATTTCCTGTACCGACTGTGTTGGACAAGAGAGTCAGTTTGTCTTTTGCAAGGATATTGTTTGCGGCTATCTCCTGCTCAGTATTTATCTTACATTTGAATGCTACATTTGAAACGCCTTACTTAATGATTTTATTCAGATTTAGAATTGTAACTTTATGCCCCATTTTCTGCCCAATGTGTGTAGCTGGTCATATGCGACTGAAAAACGCATAACAATGCAGTCAGCATCTCCATTTAAAAGATACTGACCCTCTAGCTACAAGCAGTGATCTGCCAATAACTTTAATTTCCTGCGGACGCAAATGATTACAACAAAGCTACCCCTCCCTGGACGTCATGTAACAGATTCTGAGAAATATTACAAATAAGTAATGCACAACTTTATATAAAAAAAAAGGGAGAGAGAGACTGGTGTGTGTAAAATCAAGATACTACTAGAACTGTTTATTACTTTTGCAGCTGGATTAAAGAAAGAGTATAATTAATTAAAACAAATCATGGACAATAAAAATATCAATAAGGTTTTTCATATGATGAGCTGTGAGCGACTCAAAACACACATCAAAAAGGATCCCTGCACGTAGGCAACTGCATGGCTCAAACTAGCAAAACCAGAAAAAATATTATCCAGCAAACTGTGTGCTGTAAAAATATACAAAAATGTTTATTATACTGCATAAAAAGAACAAAAAGAACAGACCGGTTTTGGCTAGAATAGTTTCATAGCCTTCATCAGTGTTAGAGACAAAAACAATCATTTGTTCCTTTTATACAGTCCTACAAATTTAATACATACTGTGATTGGTTACCTCAAATATTCATTTAGTCCGGGTGAAAACAGTCCACCCAATTTAAAGATCCATTTTTTCTCTCTAGTATCCAAGACAGAATGCCATCCCACTTTGTTGGATCTGTTCCCCATGATCCTATCAATAATCATAAAACTGAATGAAGCTGTAGGGTGATTTATAGTATGCTTATACAAAGCATTGCGGATTTTCTTATGTCACTTAGATGCTCAGAAATTTGCAATCTAAGTGGCCTTGAGGTCTGACCTACATAAAATGCAGAGTAACTACATGAGGCCAGATAGAAAACCCAATCGCTACTGCAATTTGCAAAGAAACCGATGTCAAAGACAACACCGGAATTCCTACTTGTAAATTGTTTGGACTGCATAACTTTAGTGCAGTGGCTACAATGTCCACAAGGCATACATCCAGTCAATCTATCCCCTGGAAGTGTTGTTTGAGTATTACCTGTAGAGATGGACTTGGTTTCCCATTTGTAGTGGCTCAAATATGAACCCAAATTCTTTCCTTTGCGGAATGAAAAATGACATTTATCCTCAAGAAGTTGTGATAGGGTGTTATCAGCCAACAATATATTCCAGTGTCTCTGTACACTGTTAATTAATAATTAATTAATGAATGCAAAATAAAATCACATGGAAGGGCAGACCCCTCATCACGCCAGTTCGAGGGGAATATGTTTTTTGGGCACACTGCCCTTTAACATTCCAGGCAGTCTTTTTAGTAAATGTAAATTGGTAACTCTGTGAAAATGTTAGCAGTGGAAAACTGGTCTAATGTTGGAAGAGCAACAGTAAAAGACACAGCACCTCAAAGTGCCTCATCTGCAGGTTTTCTTCCCCTCGATTCTTAAGCCAAAGTGGACATTATAGGTGTGTGTGTGTGTGTGTGTGTGGGGGGGGTTATACTCTGTATAAATGAGGACTATAACAGGTTAAAGGGAAATTCTGTTTGGACACTGCCCAGTACTAAACCTTCAGTACATTTGAAAGTGTCACTATGACCAGAAATTGAAATAAATGGCTCCATAAAATTGTAAGGATGAGTTTGAGTCCTCATACATTTAAGACAGCATTTAACTATGTAGTGCCAGCTGCAACCCCAGGCTAGGCCAAACATAAATGTACGGCCACCACACTTTAGGTTAAATGCACATGGCACATTTAAATAATGACAACTTTTAAAATTATGACTTGTAATTCTGTCGTTCCTTCCAATTTTAAGGAGGAAAGTACAGTTGTGTACACTTACCATAATGTATTCGCTGTTGCAGTCATCACATTTGGGTTATCTGCTTGCAGTAGCCCTCAGTCAGCCTGATTATCAAAGTCTTGGGTTCTGCGTCGGTTGCTGTCTCATCTTCCATGATGTGAGGTAGTCAGGGGTATAAAGCATGCAGCCGACGCCATTACATCAGTTTTTCTTACCACAGATGTCAGGTGCCCCCATAATGGGAAGTAATTTTATTTATATATATATATATATATATATATATATATATATATATATATATTTATATATATATATTTATATATATATATTTATATATATATATATATATATATATATATATATAGATATATATATATATACAGATAGATATATACAAGGTTAGACCTCCAACAAAAAAGCAAATACACCAAAAAGCTTTAAGCATAGTAAACAAAGAGTAGAGGTATAGCCAAAAGAAGTCAGGGGGCTGGAGGGAAGGTAACCAGGACTGCAACAGTGAATACACTCTAACATCTACATTTATGGTAAGTGTACACAACTGTACTATGTTCTTCATGTTTCACTGTTGCAGTCATCACATTTGGGTAGATTCCCAAAGCTAAGGATGGGAGGAGGAAATTAGATAGCATTAGGACCAGCTATAAGGCCCTGCAAGACTGTAGTGACAAAGCCTGCTCTGGATTTAGAGAAAAATGGCAAATGATAATGCTTGGTGAATGTATGTACAGAACTCCAGGTAGCAGCTTCTAGGATGTCCCTGGTAGGGACACCGCTGAGTAAGGCTGTGGAGGTAGATGCAGGCCTGGTTGAATGTGGTCTTATCCCCTGTGGGGTAGGTTTTCCATGGTGCTTAAAGCAGAAATGAATGGAATAGTCTATCCATTTAAGAAATGGTTTGCTTTGAAATGGCCTTCCCCTCTGCCCCTGCAGCAAATGCAACCAGCAGCTGTTCGGATTTCCTGAGAGGTTTAGTCCTGTCCAAGTACATTCTAAGTTGTCTGTGCACATCTAAGGAGTGCAGTATATGTTCCCCCTTTGTTCTGTGGATTAGAAAAGAAGGTTGGCAAATGAATGGACTGATTAAGAGCCACACTGGATACCACCTTGGGCATGAAGGAGAGATTGGTCCTGAGGGACACCCTGTCCGCATGAAAGATGATGAAAGGCTCTACTGCCATAAGGGCCTGTAATTCAGACACTCTTCTTGCTGAAGTGATGGCTAAAAGGAAGGTTGTTTTCCAAAAAAGGAATTTCAGCTCTGCATTTGCAGCTGGCTCAAAAGGAGGTAGAGTGAGTTTTTCCAATACAAAGTTAAGGTCCCAGGCTGGAGTAGGGGCTCTCCTGGGTGTTCTTAAGTTTTTGGCCCCTCTGAGGAACTGCTTGAGCAGTGGATGAGAGAAGAGGGGTGGTTCTGTATTATAATGAGCTGAAATGGCTGAGGCATGAATTTTGATGGAAGAAAAGGAAAGGCCCTTGTAAAGCATCTCAGTTAAAAATATTGAAGAATCTGAGGTAAATTGGGCGCTGCTGTGCCCATCCCCTGAGTTTGGTTCCAGGAACAGAATCTTTTCCATTTTTCAGCATAAGGTTTTCTAGTAGTAGGCCTCCTTGCCTCCAGAACGACATCAACACTTGCTTACTGAGAGATGGTAACGGAGAGATCAGATAATTAGCCAGGCTGCCAGGTTCAGGGTTTGAAGCTGAGGGTGCAGAATCTGGCCCTCCTGCTGGGACAGCAGGGCAGGAGTCTGAGGCAGGTGCCATGGTGCCAGCAGTGACACATTGCACAAGAGGGGGTATCAGTGTTGGCATGGCCAGTCTGGTGCAATCAATATCGTCCTTGGTTTGTCCTGTTTGATCTTTAGTAGTACCTTGGAGAGGAGAGGCAGAGGAGGAAAGGCATAAACTGACAGTAAAGAACATGGCATCCACTTTCCAAGCTTGTTTGTGGGGAGTCCTTGTGCAGAATTTGTCCAATTGGTAGTTCTGGGAGGAAGCAAACAGGTCTATCTCTGGGATCCCCCATTTGTTTCTCAACATGATGAATATCTTTGGTTCCAGTTTCCACTCGTGTGGGTCCATGAGATTTCTGCTTAGTTCGTCTGCCAGTGTATTTAGCTTTCCTGGCAGGAATTGAGCCTGTAGGTGCACTTGGTAGCCCAAGGCTGTGTTCCACACAGCCATGGCTAGTCTGCAGAGAGGGTATGAGTGGGTTCCCCCTGCTTGTTTATGTACCACATAACAGTGGTGCTGTCCGTCTTTACCAATAATTGTCCTGGTTGAATGCGGTCCTTGAAGGCTGTCAGAGCATTCTGTACGGCCATTTCTTTTTGATTGATATGCAGGTGCATTTGACGTGGGTTGCATTTGCCCTGAATGCACTTCCCTGCAAAGTGAGCCCCCCATGCATAGTCTGATGAGTCTGTTGTTAGGGTTTGGGCATCAGGGGGTAGAGTTAATGGAAGTCCCTTGTTTTGGTGGCAGGCCTCTGCCCACCAAAGGAACTCTATCTGTATGCAAGGTATGACAGGAATCATTGCATCTAGATCCTGAGAATGTTGACACCATAGGCTTTTTAGATACCATTGTAGTTTCTTCATATGCAGTCTTGCATATGGAATTAGGAGAATGCAGGAGGCCATGAACCCCAAGGCTTGCAGTATTTGCCTTGCAGATAGCAGGGTCTTTGTGGCCAGTAGTTTGAAGTAAGCTGTCATATGAACTTGTTTCTCTGGCGTGAGGAAAGCCATCTGGGAAGTTGTGTTCAAGCTTGCTCCCAGGAATACAACTTGTTGGCAGGGTACAAGATGTGATTTATTTTCGTTTATGGTGTACCCCGTAGAAGTTGGCAATTTTTGTACAAATGATTCAATAGTATGTCGTGGCTTTCTGCCTAAATTAGACAATTGTCTAGGTATGGGTATATTTCAGTATTTATTTGCCTGCAAAATGCAATGACTGGAGCTAGGCACTTTGTGAATACCCTGGGCGCAGTAGATAAGCCAAAGGGCAGTGCAGTGAACTGATAGTGCATGAAGCCTGCTTTGAAGAGTAGGTATCTTCTGCAAGATTCCCTGATTGGGATGTGCAGGTAGGCTTCCTTTAAATACAGTGTTGCCAACCAGGCATCCTTGCCTAGCATAGGAAGCAACTGGTGAAGAGTTAGCATCTTGAATTTTGGGATCACCAAAAATGTGTTCAGTATAGACAGGTCCAGGATAGGATGCCAGTTGTTGTCTTTTCTGGGCACCAGGAAAAGTCTCGAGTAGAAACCTTGTCCCCTTTCCTCTTCTGGGACAGTTTGAATAGCCCTGATACTTAAAAGGGAGAGAACTTGCTTTTGAGCCTCTGCCCACTGATTTGGGGGTAGATCTGGCCAACCGTTTGGGGTTGGTAAGGTGTGAAAATGGAATCTGTAGCCTTGGGAAACTATATTTAAAACCTATTTGTCCTGAGTAATGAGTTCCCAATTTTTTGCCTGCAGGGCAATCTTTCCCCCTAAAGGAGCAGTTAGCTGAGCAGGGCTTGGAAGTTTTAAAGTTAAGTCATAGAGGCAGTTTACCATAGAGGGGAGTCTTACTACTCCCTGTTTTGGAAGTGGGAGCCCCCACTGCTTAGTCCTGTGTGTACCTTGGGACTGAAGCCTGGGTGTTCTGCTGGTTCTGAATTTGGACTGAGAAGGCCTGGAAGAGGCAGGAAAGGACCAATTCTTAGAGGGCCAATGCCTACTAAATCTGGGAGGCTGTACTTGCAGGAAATCTTCAACAGTTTGCATAGATTTAGCATTTTTTTCCATCTTTTTAAGTACTTCTTCTGCTTTGTTGCCAAACAGGTGGTCCTGGTTTAAGGGAGCATCCAGCAATTTAGCTTTAACATGATCTGGCAAAGATTGCTCCATAAGCCAAGCATGCCTTCTAAGTACAGACCCAGTGACAGCAGCCCTGCAAGATGCCTCTAGTGAATCAAAACCACATTGCAAAGTATGTTTACCAACTTGTTCAGCAGAATACATTAAATCCTAAGTCTTTATTTTCAGCACAGTCAGGAATCAACATCATTTTCTGTTTAAGCAATCCAATAATATGCTGCTGATACTTTAACACATTAAACTGGCAGTTTAAGGCCCTAATGGCCAAGGTTGCAGAAGTGTACACCTTCTTACCCCATCTATCCAGCTCCCTGGAATCTCTATCAGAGGGGGTAGGATTTTTGGCAGTAGTAGCCTTAATGCCCTTGGGATCCTGTGAAATGGTCTCAGGATCCGCAGTAGGATTCTTAAAAAGGAACTTATGAGAGTCAGGATCCCTGTAATATCCATCTGGCTTTCTGGGAGCAGGAGGTAAAAAGTCAGGGGTCAAGCTAGAGTCCAAAAAGGCATCATCAACAATGTCCAGTACGGGGGGGGGGGGTAGCTAAAGCTAAAGGCCTGTGTTGGGGCAGGAGTAAGAAATCCCTAAGCTTCTTTTCAGAGTCAGAGTAATCCTGGCTTTCCCAGCGAAAATGCTCCCTAAGAGTATGCAAGGTTTCACCAAAAGGAAATCCTCTGCAGGGGAAGCAGAGGGAATGGAGTCCTCTGCATCAGAATCCCCATAGGTAGATAAGGGTAAATCCTGGTCATCAGAGAAAACAGAAATTTCAGAATCCTGATCAGAAGAATCATAAGCAAACTCAGTCCTAGGTCTCTTAGAGGGGGAAGGCTGGCTTCCCCTGATTAAAGTAATAAGGTCTTCAACCATTCTTATCATTTGTTTTTTAGGCATAGAGGCCTGACTATGCGGTCTGGTCGGTTTTCTAGGCATGGATCGAGTTTTAGGCCTTGAAGAAGAAGATGGTCATCAGAGAAAACAGAAATTTCAGAATCCTGATCAGAAAGAAAATCAGTTCTAGGTCTCTTAGAGGGAGAAAGGTGGCTTCCCCTGATTAGAGTAATAAGGTCTTCAGCCATTCTTATCATTTGTTTTTAGGCATAGGGGCCTGACCATGCGGTCTGGGCGTCGGTTTTCTAGACATGGATCGAGTCTTAGGCCTTGAAGAAGAATATGGCGTCAGTTTAATATGCAAGTCAGTAGGCCTGAATACCCCTCAGAGGCTGGTGCCTGCACAGCGGCTCTGGACCCATCCAAGGTAGAGATATCCGCAGGTTCCACAGTTGAAGCATCTCGCGGCATACTGGACTCCAAATGGGTCTAAGTAGAGGCCTGCAAATCTGAAGTAGTGGGTATCAGGGGCTGTGAAAGCACCTCACTGAGTACCGGCGAACTGGCAACTAGCTTAGGAGAAGCACTGTTGGCAGCTTTGGACCTTTGCAGTCTGTCTTTGTGTTTATCTTTGCGTTTTTCCGGAATGTCAGTAGTCGGGTGGCTTACTGAATCCATATCAGGGTAATTGAACAGAGTATCAAAAAATTTAGAAGCATAATATACAGACGACGAATAGTTTGTTGCTTACATAAGGCACAAAACAGACAGTGAGGTATGTCATGGTCAGGGCCTAGCAAGGAATACAGTATGAAAAAATATTTATGAGGAATTTGCTTTCTAAAATAAATACAATTATTGACTTTTACTGACATCGGTTTAGAGCAAGAAAATGTTTCTCCAACGGGGGACTTAGCTTAGTTGAAGACTTTGTTTCTGAAACTTGAAAATGAAAATTTCAGGAGTCGGCCGACCGGCACTTGCGAACTACTTCTGCTTCGGGCACCACACGGCAAGAAAGACTGATGTAATGGAGTCGGCTGCATGCTTTATACCCCTGACTACCTGACATCATGGAAGATGAAACAGCAACAGACGCAGGACCCAAGACTGTTAATCAGGCCGACTGAGGGCTACTGCAAGCAGATAACCCAAATGTGATGACTGCAACAGTGAAACACGAAGAACATCATGACAATACATACATTTTAAGCTTATCTTGATGTTCTACATTGTACAAATTATTCTGCAATACTGTGAGGAGTTATTTCAGTTTTTTTTTTTTTTTTTTTTTAGTTTTCTAACCCAAATGATTTGATGGGGTCGGACAAGGGACATGACTGTTTTTTGGTTTTGCTTTTTTATTTCACATTGAACTTTATGTCCTCAGATATGACAGACAGTGCCACGGCTCATCCTCTTTGCATTTATCAAGAATGTCAACGCTCATAATTACTGTTAACTTAGAGAATCTCTGGACAGTGTCTGACACTTTGTCATGCAGAGAGATAGACGTCATTTCTTCTCCATCATCTGTAAAACAGTGCCTTAAAAAGATATTCTAAGTAGGAACTAGAGAGCTCTTTTTTTTTGCTTCCCCCTCCCCTGAAGTTGACATTCAAGCTGCCACCAGCTTCTCTCCTCATTCATTGAGTCTACCAGACCTGCCTTAGCCTCCACCAGGCTCAACCCAACCAATGTCACAGTGCATCTGTCCTAAGCCCCTCCTACTCCACAGCAGTCTTACAAGCTCTGTAACTGCTGCTTATTGGAGGTGAAGACTCATTCTTTTACACATACACAACCTCCCAACCAAGCAGTATATACCTGCAGAGCAGAGCTTGCTCAGCTCTTAATGCTTTTAATGCAGTTAGCCTGGGTAGCTTCCCTCTCCAGAATGGGAAGCAGTGAGACACAGCATCAGTTACTCACTCCTATCCCCTCCATCAGGTACCCCTGGTGCTGATAGTTCAAACCTACATCATCTTGGGATTAGTAAGGGCTTTATCCATCTGGGCCACAGGGCTGGAAGACAGAGCTCTTTTATTCTCTTTTGTCCCTGGTATCAGGCTGTCACTGAGGCTTAAAAGAAATGTGAATTCCCAAAGACTCATTAGGTTTATTACTCTAGGGAAGAGAAAGAGCAGCTGTACATGACATTTCACAGTAAAAGAGCTGTAAACTTCTACAGATCCAATAAGTTTGTGATCCTTGTGAGACAGAGAAAATGAAGGACTTCGAATTCATTGGTGTGTTTTTTTTTCTATGGGCCAAAACCTTGAATTGTGACAGGTATAATGATGCAAGAGCCAGGGAAGTAAATTCAGGAAAAAAAAACATTGCAAAGTTTCATTCAAACCCAACATGATGTGCAATGAGGAAGCGCTGCAGTACAGATGTGCCACAGAAGGAAGAAACAGCCAAGTAATGCTTTTTATAACTGGCAGCGTACGAATCGCTGTGTAAGGAAGAAACTACAGACTGGGAAAATGAATTATGGTTTGGGGCTTGTAAGCATTATGACAGGTGTGCTCTGGTCTAGGGGGTCAAGAATCTTGGAAATCTACAGGCATTTCAATATGGTCTTCAATCTATTCTGAAGCAGGATTCCTGAAATCTGTTATGGGACTGTACTACAAAGGTAAAAAGTAATACGATCCAATGACACTGAGGAGAGGAGAGGAGAGGACAGGAGAGATGAGAGAACGGATATGCATCAAGGCCCTTTCCAGACGCCTCAAATACTCACGGATAAAGCCACAAACCTCTGGTCCCTGCAATGTTCAGATATAATAATAGACAGCAAGGTGCTCAGAGCTACACTGAAGAACATCTGTGAGAAGGACTCCAGACAAGAAACATAATAATGGATACATTCTTGGAAACACTTAAAAAAGCTGTTGGCAGAAACAAATGAGCAGATTGCTCAGATCCATATACAAGAACATGCAAGAAAATGTAATAACACAATCTGCAGTGGGCTCAGAGACCAATGCAAGAAAGTGAATGGCTATAAACCACTAAGGACTCAATGCATTTGATGACTACAAACATAACATGTTGGAAGTCCTGATTTTGGTCCAATTGGCTGAAAATCAAATAGAAAATACAGCCTTGCTGGTAAACTACAAAGCCCTCTAGACCACAGTATCACAAGACATTGTGGCATATTCTAGACATTTTTAGAAGCGGTGAACAGTACACAGCCATCCACTACCTGTCATAATTGAATGTGAACAGGTAGAACTATGCGGTATTCTTGCCCCAGATGATTCAGGTTAAATTAGCAGCCAAGTTACGAGCAAAGTTGGTTAGGGAAGATGGATGTGAGCAGCCATTTCTTTCCTGCCCACCTCAGGGGGTGGGAGGCAGTGTTAACTGCTTTGTCGCTGCCACCTGCTGGAGGAGATAGTGCAACAGTATGAAGGAGCCAATAAAACACATATCCTAGTAAACAGCATGTGCACTGTTATTAGGGACTCTGTGCACAGAAATATAAATCCAAGAACACAAGTATCAGACAAATCACAAGGGGATGGAGACTGGGGCAACAGAGGAAGAAATTATAGCCAGCCACATAATGATGGCTTGCCAGGATCCTAGATTTTCTCCCTCCACTGCATGACAAACACACACTCGAGTTCTAATAAGGTAAAATCTCTCTCAGAATGGGGGGTGGCCCCCAATGGGGTAATATGACATACAGACTAGTCACACAGGGCAGAAAGTTTAATTGAGACCAGACAGTGTAAAGTAAAAATATGTGAGGTACTTCATACAAAATACACACAGCAGGTAGGAGGCAGTCAAATGCACGTGAGCCCACACTTACCAAACAGCTGACGTCCCAAAACAGACCGTCTGTGCTGACACTGTTAATACAGATAATGCGATCAACAGTTTAAAACAAAAACGGACAAACTAGTGGTCTTAAAACTGTTGATGAGCTCAGTCATAACAATTTCCAAAAATTATGAAACCCAGGTACTGTTCTCCAAAGTAACAAGCCTTTATTCGTCACAGACATGATTGTCAGAGGGTTACCACCTGTCCCTTTTTGCAAGGGACAGTCCCTCTTTGGGCAGTTGTGACCTGCAGAAAAACCTACAAAATGGCAAATGTCCTGAGATTTTAGGACAAAAAATATTTCCCAAGTTTTCTTTAAATGTTGCATAAAACAGTTATTTTGTGTCCGAAACACCTAAATGTTACATGAAACAGCATAAGCAACTCAAATGCTATAAGAATGAGCTTTTATTTGTGCAAAAAAGTGAAGTTCTGCCCTTAACACTGGACGTATGTTTTGTCCTGCAAAATGTCATGTTTCTATAAAAAATGTCCCACTTTGGACATTTGAAAAGGTGGCAATCCTACGGTTAGTTAAAAAAAAAAAAAAAAAAAAAAAATATCAGAAATGTTTTTTTCAACAAACGCCATCTATTAAGAAAGGTGACTGTCTGGTCACCTGGACAAACCGAACCTCATTTACTGTCTATAACACTAAATAGTTACTCCCTCCAACATCAGGGTTGTGAACTCGTACAGAGTTCATAATGACACACATTTACAGTGCTTGTGAATTTATGAGACACTGTCCCAAAAGCGAAGATATGCAGTACATCAGACAGCCAGAATAACAGGTAAAACTAGTGGTGGGCTCCAAAAGCCTCTGTCGGTCAAGTAATCTGAACCAAATCTCTGACTTTAAAATTCATTTTTCCATTATGAGAGGAAATGGTCTAACATAGGACATGGTTATCTAAGCATCCATCATCTCTCGTCTGTTCTTCAAAAGCCCCAGTAATCACCAGGATAAGCAAACTGGGTATGCTCATTCCTTAAGACCACCACATCTGTGTTTCAAAGGGCAATGCACGTTTCAGTAATGCAACCAAATAACTCCCCAAAAAAGTACACTTGTTTTCAATCAGTAACATAAATCACACAAAAATAAGATGCAATATACTTGATTAAAAATGTTTCTCACACACTGAGAAGTGGGTCAGAATACTTAACTTTTGGCCAAAATGCCACACACAGTTTAACTGATACACAGAAAATTAGGGGCTACAAATGCTGGGAAATAGATAACCCAAAGCAGACTGCACTGCAGAGACAACACAGCAGATAATGAAATGTATGTTCACTGATCAGAAACAAATCACTAGAAAAAAAAGTTAGAGCTTAAGAAAAGGTGCAGAATGCTGCACGAAGACAACAGCTATTAAAAAAAAAAACTAAGGAAAATGCCACCTCCCTCCAAAAAATACTACACACATTTTGCCAGGTGCATTAAAATGCATCCAAGCTGAATATTTCAGCCTGACAGCAGATGAAGCCATCTCAGAAGTTAAGCAGTACAAGCTAGAGAGGTCTGTAACCACAAATGGAATGAGAGGCGGCAGAATGGGCCTGCATTCGGTCACAAGTACAGAGTTCAGTTCGAGCTTATCAAACACTATTAAATCATGACTATAAGGGTATAATGCAAGTGTTGGTTTAACTCTCAAAAGTGAGGTGAAAGCTTAGTCAACTATAAAATAACTGACTTACAACGTGCATTAACTTGTCTGTTTTCAGAGTAAATCTCACTACAATATATTGTAAAAGGTATAAAAAGGATATTACAACAGTGAACAGCTATCAGAATAAAAATGTTTTATGCCTACCGACAACTAAACAAAAAAAATGACTCCTGCTACTCAGAGGTAAATGTCCTGAAATACCACAAATCTTACCACAGAGATTAATGAATGTGAACAGATTAATAAGAATTCTCCAAAACTGCAACAAATCCCTAAAGAATTTTAATCTCAAGTTGTAGCCTGGGTGTATGGGATGCCACACTAGGATAAAGACCAAGTTCTGCCCCGTGATATAATGCCCCATGTGATCAACAGTGCAAAGTGATTCTTTACAGTGTAGCAGGTGCAGATGTTAACATCCAAGAGGAAATGCTACCCATGGCTTTCATGGTGCTACTTCCTCTGCAGCTGTAATATAAGTTCTAGCACCTGTTTTAAAAGGCTCCGTACTCCTTTAAATGCTGTGCAGTGATGGCCGTGGCTGATGACCCACATCATGACAGTTAATAACCACAGATCAGAGAGGTACAGTTTGGTGCAGCTAGACATAACCACTGTGACTAATCGTGCTGTACACAGTCCTCAAAGCTCTCCACAAAACACCCAGGAAACCTCTGCACAAACATGGAAAAGCAACAATCCTCTCAACTACAGCTCACTCAAAAAGTGCTGTAGCTCAATCTCTCAGCACATGGTTTCACAGTTTGTCAGGTTTTGTAGCATACTGCAGGAGCAGTCTTGTCACAAAGGGATTTCTCTGTCACCATAAAAAGCCAGCCCCCCCACCTCCCCACATACACAAAAGGACTGCAGATCTCTAGTCACTGTCACTTGCAGGCTGAACCTCCTAATTCAAAAACTTCACCCCCAAATCAAGACAATGAGTAGGGCAGAAGGGCATTCCACCTTTAAGCACTGGCTAGCCCACAGTGGTAGCGAAGAAGAGCCATAGTGGACAAAGTACAGTTGTGCACACTTACCATAAATGTAAATGTTCGAGTGTATTCACTGTTGCAGTCATTACATTTGGGTAATCTGCTGGCAGGTTGCCCTCAGTTGGCCTGAATTCCAAAGTCTTGGGTCCTGTGTCGGTTGCTGTCTTCTCTTCCATGATGTCAGCTCATCAGGGGTATAAAACATGCAGCGGACGCCATTTTCTTTAGTTTTTCTTGCCCCCGATGTCAGGTGCCCCCAAAAAGGTAGCAATATGAGATATATATATATATATATATATATATATATATATGGGTCTACTTCATTTCACCTAACTTCCAATTCACTGACTCCCATTTGACTGAGACCAAATGACTGAAATTTCATTTCACTGACACTTCATTTCACTGACAGTTCATTTGACTGACAAGTATTATTTGCAAGAAAATGGAATATGCCCCCTTCCCCACTGTAGTGCGACCCTGGAGTTAGAATATATAGTTGGGGGGGGCACAGCCCCACAATGGGGTGTGTGCAAGCCCCCACTTACTTTTCTTTTACTAAGCAATATTATATCAAAACTTAACAATATCATATGAAATGAAGTGGGGGCTGCGACACATCCCCCCAACTATATATTCTAACTCCAGGGTCGCACTACAGTGGGGAAGGGGCATATTCCATTTTCTTGCTAATAATACTTGTCAGTCAAATGAACTGTCAGTGAAATGAAGTGTCAGTCAAATGAAATTTCAGTGAAATGGGGTCAGTGAAATGAAAGTCAGTGAATTGGAAGTTAGGTGAAATGAAGTAGACCCATATATATATATATATATATATATATATATATATATATATATATATATATATATATATATACATATATATACATGCATCAATATAAACTTTACCTTCATCTACAAGCAAATACACCAAATAGGTTGTAGAAGATAGAGAAGGAAAGAAACTGTAGAATGATAGGGGGATGGCGGGAGGGTAACCTGGACTGAAACAGTGAATACACTCGAACATCTACATTTATAGTAAGTATACACAACTGTACTATGTTCTTCGTGTTTCACTGTTGCAGTCATTACATTTGGGTAGAATCCCAAAGCTATGGTTGGGAGGCTGGAGCTAAACAGCATTAGAAGCGGCTATAAGGCCCTGCAGCACTGCAGTGGCAAAGCCTGCCCTGGACTTAGAGTAGAGAGGCAAATGGTAATGCTTTGTAAAAGTGTGAACAGAACTCCAAGTAGCAGCCTCTAGAATGTCTTTGGTTGGTACTCCTCTGACAAAGGCTGCTGAAGTAGCTGCAGCTCTGGTGGAATGAGACCTAATGCCCTTGGGCACAGGTTTACCATGGTGTAAGCAGCAGAAACTGATGCAGTGGCTTATCCACTTTGAAATCGTCTGCTTTGAGATAGCCATTCCTTCTGATCCTGCAGCATATGACACTAGTAATTACTCAGTTTTTCCTTAGAGCTTTTGTCCTGCTCAAGTAGAATCTTAGCTGTCCGTGTACGTCCAAGGAATGCAGAATTCTCTCCCCTTTGTTCTGCGGAGTTGGATAAAAAGTTGGCAGATGAATTGCTTGATTAAGAGCCACACTGGAAACCACTTTAGGCATAAAAGTAGGATTTGTCCTCAGAGACACCCTGTCTGGGTAAAATATGATAAAAGGCTCTACAGCCATGAGGGCCTGCAGCTCTGAAACTTTTCTTGCTGAAGTAATTGCTAGAAGCAGAGCTGTCTTCCATGATAAAAACTTTATATCAGCGTTAGCGGCTGGTTCAAATGGATGAAGGGTGAGCTTTTCCAACACATAATTGAGGTCCCATGCAGGTAATGGTGATCTTCTAGGAGGCCTTAGGTTTTTGGCTCCTCTAAGATACTGCTTTAGTAAAGGATGAGAAAAGATTGGTGGCTCTGTATTGTAATGAGCCGAAATGGCAGAGGCATGAATTTTGATTGATGAGAAAGACAGGCCTTTGTCAAGCATCTCAGTTAAGTATTGTAATATCTGAGGAATATGTGGTTCTGCTGTATCAGTCCCTTGTGCTGGATTCCAAGCACAGAATCTCTTCCATTTGTCAGCATAAGATTTTCTAGTACTAGGCCTTCTGGCTTCCAAAATGACATCCATCACAGCTTTACTGAGAGGTGTCGTTCATATGATTACATGATTAGCCATGCTGCCACGTTCAGAGTCTATAGTTGATTGTGCAGGATCCAATTGTTTTGCTGGGACAGTAGTTGTGGTCTTTGAGGCAAGGTCCAAGCTGGGTATTGAGACAAGTTCCTTAGGACTGGGTACCAGTATTGCCGGGGCCAGTCTGGGGCAATTAATATCATCTTTGGCTTCTCTTGTCTGACTTTTAGGAGTATCTTGGGTAGAAGAGGCAGAGGAGGGAAGGCGTAAACTAACAGGCTTTTCCAATTGAAGGATAGGGTGTCTACTTTGCATGCTTGTCTGTGATAAGTCCTTGTGCAGAATCTTTTTGATTGATAATTTTGAGGAGAGGCAAATAGATCTATGTCTGGGCTCCCCCATTTCTCTGTTATCATGCTGAAGACTTGTGGATTTAGTTTCCACTTGTGAGGATCCATAAGGTTTCTGCTTAAATCGTCTGCCAGAGTGTTCTGTTTTCCTGGCAGGAATTGATCTTGAAGATTTATTTGGTAGATCAAAGCTGTGCCCCACAGTGCCATGGCTAATTTGCAAAGGGGGTATATGAGTGTGTGCCCCCTTTCTTGTTTATATACCACATGACTGTGGTGTTGTCCGTCTTGATCAGTAGTTGTCCTGGATGAACTAAGTCCTTGAAGGCTGTTAGAGCATTTTGAACAGCTAGCAGCTCTTTCTGGTTGATATGTAGATGCATTTGATTTGGTGCCCCTATGCCCTGAATGCATCTTCCTGCCATGTGGGCCCCCCAGGCATAATCTGATGAGTCTGTTAAGGTTTGGCTGGCAGGGGGTAGAGTGAAGGGCCGTCCCATGTTTTGGTGACAGGCCTTTGCCCACCATAGAAACTCCTGTTGCAGGCAGGGAATGAGAGGAATCATTGTTTCCAGACTGTGTGAATGTTGGCTCCATAAACTTTTTAGGTACCATTGAAGTTTCCTCATATGCAGTCTTGCATATGGAATTAGTAGGATGCAGGATGCCATGAAGCCCAGAGCTTGCAGAATTTGTCTTGCAGAAGACTGGGTTTTTGTTGCCATCAGTTTGAAGTAAGTAGTCAGTTACCTTTATTTGTCTGGCATGAGGTAAGCCATCTGAGCAGTTGTATGCAAGCTTGCACCCGTCCTGTTGCAGGCAGGGAATGAGAGGAATCATTGTTTCCAGACTGTGTGAATGTTGGCTCCATAAACTTTTTAGGTACCATTGAAGTTTCCTCATATCCAGTCTTGCATATGGAATTAGTAGGATGCAGGATGCCATGAAGCCCAGAGCTTGCAGAATTTGTCTTGCAGAAGACTGGGTTTTTGTTGCTATCAGTTTGAAGTAAGTAGTCAGTTACCTTTGTTTGTCTGGCATGAGGTAAGCCATCTGAGCAGTTGTATGCAAGCTTGCACCCAGGAATGTTATCTTTTGAGAAGGTACCAGTTGTGATTTATTTTCGTTTATTGTGTACCCTAGGCATGTTAGAAGCCTTTTCAAAAACGCCAGGTGTCGGAGAAGAGATAGTGTCCTTGTTCTCTGCTTGAATGAGACAGTCGTCCAAGTAAGGATATATTTGAATACTTCTTTGTCTGCAAAATGCAATTACTGGTGCCAGGCACTTTGTAAAGACCCTGGGCGCAGTAGATAAGCCAAAGGGCAGTGCAGAGAATTGGTAATGCATTAAGCCAGCCTTGAATCTGAGGTATCTTCTGCACGACTGTCTTATTGGGACATGCAGGTATGCCTCTTAAGTCTAAAGTCATCAGCCAAACATTCTTGCCCAGCATGGGCAGAAGCTGTTGCAAAGTGAGCATTTTGAATTTTGGAATGTCCAGGTATGTATTCAAAATCGATAAATCCAGTACTGGCCGCCAGGCCTCATCCTTTCTGGGTACCAAGAACAGTCTTGAGTAAAAACTGTGTCCTTTTTCCTGTTCTGGTACTATCTGAATGGCCCCCATATCCATGAGGGACGTAGCCTGTTTCTGTGCCTCTGCCCATTGTTTTTTTGGCAGGTCTGGCCAACTATTGGCAGAGTGTGGAAATAGAATCTGTATCCCTGTGATACGATGTTCATTACCCACTTGTTCTGGGTTATTAACTGCCAATTTTGAGCAAAAAGTGCTAAATTTCCCCCTATGGGCGCTGCCAAAAGATAAGTGCTTGGTGTAGGCAGAGGGAAGTCATTGGGATTGCTTTCTGTAGGTTTGCACTTTATCTCCTCCAGATTTGGAGGTGGATGCACCCCAATTGCTTTGACCTGTATGAGTCTTGAGCCTGGTACCTGGAACCCTTAGGGCATCTGGATTTGCCCCTTTGAGCTCTGTCTGACACAGGAAATGACCAATTTCTTGTAGGCCAGTGTCTACTGAATCTAGGTGGCTGCACTTGTAAGAAATCTTTAACAGTTTGCATAGACTTAGCTTTGTCTTCCATTTTCTTTAAAACCTCTTCTGCCTTAATACCAAACAGAGAATCATGCTGTAAAGGTGCAACTAGCAATTTAGCTTTAACATGATCAGGCAAATTTTGTTCCTTTAACCAGGCATGCCTCCTAATCACAGATCCAGTAACTGCGGCCCTGCAGGAGGCCTCTAAAGAATCAAAACCACATTGCAAAGTATGCTTTCCAACTTGTTCAGCTGCATGCAATAATTCCTGCAATTCCTTATTTTCTGCACATTCTGAAATCATCATTTTCTGTTTCAGCAATCCCATAACATGTTGTTGTTACTTAAGCATATGAAATTGACAGTTTAAGGCCCTAATTGCCAAGGTTGCAGATGTATAAACCTTTTTTCCCCATCTGTCCAGTGCCCCTGAATCTCTGTCGGAGGCAGTGTTTTTTTTTGCTGTAGAGGCCTTAACTCCCTTTGGACCCTGTGAAATAGTTTCAGGATCAGCAGCAGGGTTTCTAAATAAAAATTTATGAGAGTCAGGGACCCTATAATACCGGTCTAGCTTACTGCAAGCCGGAGGTAAAGAGTCAGGGGTAAGGCTTGACTCCGAAAAAACATCATCCACAATGTCTAACACAGGGGGAATGGCTAAAGGCTTGTGCTGGGGGAGAAGGAGGAAATCCCTGAGCCTCCTTTTTGATTCTGAGACGTCTTGACTCTCCCAGTGAAAATGCTCCCTCAAAGTATGCAAGGTTCCTCCAAATGAATAATCCTCAGGAGGAGATGCAGATGGAATAGACTCCTCAGCATCAGAATCCTCATAGGGAGGTAAAGATAATTCCTGATCAAAAGAGGAATCAGAAGAAACAGAAACCTGATCTGAAGATTCATAGTCAGTGGCTTGCCTAGGCCTCTTATCTGGAGGGAGATGGGTACCCCTGATCACGGTAATAAGGTCTTCAGCCATTTTGATCATTTGTTTTTTTAGGCATAGAGGCCTGTGCACATGGCTCAGGCAGTTTTTTAGTTTTAGAAGGTGTCTTTGCCTTTGCAGCTTTTGTCGGTTTGCTATAAAAATGTTGAGGTCTGAATATGCCCTCAGAAGCCGTGCCTGCTCAGCAGCTCGGGACCCATCCGTGGGAGATACATCCGCCGGTCCAATACTTTAAGTATCTTGCGGCATGCCGGACTCCACATGGGTGTCGGTATAGGCCTGCGACCTGAAGGTAGCGGGTATCAGGGGCTGCGAAAGAGCCTCACTGAGTACCGGCGAACCAGCAACTGGCTTAGGAGAAGCTTCGTCATCGGTTTTGGATCTCGACTGCCTTTCTCTGTCCTTTTCTTTGCGTTTTTTATGTACTCCGGTAGTCGGATTGCTATCCAACGACATCTCTGGGTAGTTAAATCTGTTTCCAAAATACTTAGATGCAAAAATATACCAACGCTTAATAGTGCATTGGTTAAATTTAGCACAAAACCGACAGCCAGGCACGTTGTGATCAGGGCCTAGGCAAGGAATACAGTATAAATGGAAATCCTTATGAGGTATTTGCTTCCCACAAGTAATACAATGAACTTTTTCTGACATCGGTAAAAAGCAAGAAAAAAAAAAAAAAGTTTCCCCAACGGGGTATTTAGCTTTATTGAAGACTTCGGTTCTGAAACTCAGACGCGAATATTTCAGTAGTCAGCTGACCGGCACTTGCAAAATACTTCTGCTTCGGGCACCGCGCGGCAAGAAAGACTAAAGAAAATGGCTTCGGCTGCATGTTTTATACCCCCCTGACAACCTGACGTCATGGAAGAGAAGACAGCAACCAACGCAGGACCCAAGACTTTGTTATTGAGGCCGACTGAGGGCAACCTGCCAGCAAATTACCCAAATGTAATGACTGCAACAGTGAAACACGAAGAGCATCTGCCTTTTCTTGAGCTATGCTTTTCTGAAAACTACAGCAAGCTCAATTATTACATCGCTGAAATGCAAACTCCACTATTTCCTACAGAATCTAAAATTCAAGTGCACAACAGAAGTTTGATTCTGCCTACGGTCATACTTGACTGCAGCCTCGTAAGAAAACGGAAATAATTTCATAAATCACTGCAATCTTCAACAGACACTTCAGCTCTCAAATCAGCAATATGCTAGAGTAATGCAAAAAAATCAGCTCATTGTATGCAGTTTGACCGATTTGCTAACTGCAGCGCATCTTACCCTCCAAGATAGTGTTCTAAAACTTGGAGTCTTAGGTACTTGGCAGCAAGTAGTTTAAGCTTGTAAAGCATTCAGTAAGCAACACTGGGCTATCCAAAATCCCATTTTCCAATTCAACGCACTGCCAGAGCCTGATCACCTGCTGTACTTCTCTGGACCAAATGTATTGTTAACATACCATTTAGGTGAGCCCACTAAAACCAGTTATATTTAATAAGTCCCAATTTAGGATGACTATAAACCTATTTCAGGCAGGAGCTATCTAGTCTAGCAAAAACATCTCAGGTTTTCTCTGTGTGCTCTGTCCTCTACCATGTTTTGAAACCGCTCTTCCTGGGGAGCCTCATACTCAGCCAGGTTTTTCTTCATTTCAACCTTTTTTTGTTTGCAGTTGTATCTGTTCATCTGAATAGCTAGTTAAAACTTTTTCTATTTTTCCCAGCCTTTTATTTCAGTTGATATACTCCTTCAAGGTAGCATTAATTTTTATCACCTCTGAGAACATTTGATTTATTTTTCCTCCAAAATTAGTGGAAGGCATCTCTTGAACCAAAGCTGAAGGTGGGATTGATTTTTCCTGAGCACCTACACAACTCCTCACAGCTACAACTCCTCCTCACAGCTAGTCTTCTCTTCATTTCCACTTGATTTTCTTTCAGTTTATTCTTGGCTGACATCCAGATAGTGTGCTTACTAGCCAGTCACTGAATTAGCTTGGGTAGTGGTGGATAATTTGGAAGCTAACTGGGGAGTGGTCACTGAATGAGGATGGAAGAAAATATATTTTGGAGATAATTTAAAGGTTGTTAGCTTCTGAATGAAGAAAACCCTGCAGAAGCTGTATTACCCCACAGCCTACGATGAGAGAAGAAGAGGAGCCCACCCTAGTAGAAGTAAGAACAGCACTAAGGAAGATGAAGTCAGGGAAAGCAGCAGGCTCAGATGAGGTCACAGTAGATATGATAAAATGCTGGGTGAGATAGGGGAGAAATGGCTCCTGAGGGTACTAATAGCAGTGTGGTGAGAAAGGCGTATCCCAGATGACTGGAGAATAAGCATACTCATGCCAGTGTACAAGAACAAAGGGGATATCCACAACTTTGGGCAATGCAGAGGCATCAAACATCTATCACATTGCATGAAAGTTCTGGAGGGTGATTAATAAATGGATATGCAGAGTAGAAGAATAAAAGATGGGAGATGAGCAGTTTGGATTCAGATCAGGATGCAGCACAACTGACCCGATGATTTGCAGTGAGACAGATACTTGAGAAAAAGCTAGAGATGAGGAGAGTGTCCAACTAGGCATTCTTAGAAAGCTGATCTGGGCAGTACTGCGGTGGTTTGAAGTCACAGAAACATTGGTAGAATTAGTGCAGGATATGTACAAGGACTCAAGTACGAAAATTGTTCAGCCTCACAGAGGGGTTCCCAGTGGGTGTGGGTGTACATCAGGGTTCAGATCTGAGCCCACTGCTGTTCATACTGGTGATGGACTACATTAGCAAACAGGTTGGAGGGGGACAGATCAACAAAGCTGCTGTATGCAGACGATGTGGCAGTACAGGCAGACTCTGAGCTAGAACTTCAGCAAAGGAGAGGAGAGTGGAATGCAAATTTGAAGGCACATGGGATGAAACGAAGCACAGATAAGATGGTGGTAATGGCAGCAAATTGGGGAAATCAGAAGAAGCTAAGAATAGAGATATAAAGGGAGATATAAAGGAAGATAGTGGAACAGGTAAACAGCTTCAAGTATCTGGGAGGAGTAGTTGAGGAGAAGGGTAGTCTGAATATGGAGGTCAAAGCTAGAATCAGAGGGGCTGCAGCCAACTGGCAGTGAGTATCAGGTATAGTCTATGACAGAAGAATGCCAAAGAAGCTGAAACATAAGGTTTACAAGACAGTGGTGTGACCAGTACTACTGTATGGTACAGAAACCTGGGCAGTAAGGGTAGTACAGTTGAAGAAGCTAGAGCTGATGGAAATGAAGTGCCTGAGAAAGGTGATAGGATGCACACTGTGGGACAGACGAAGAAGTGAGGACATGAGAACAGAAGCCAAAGTATCTCCAATTGCAGAAAAGATCAAAGAGAACAGATTACGGTGGTTTGGGCACGTGTAGAAAAGCAGAAGACAATCTGATGAGGAAGATTTGGGACAGATAGGAAGAAGGTAAGAGGAAGCGAGGACATCGTGCAAAGAGGTGGATGGACTGTGTGAAAGAAGATCTGCGACAGTCCGGCATGAGTGTTGAAGAAAGCAGGAGTGTGGCACTGAATCGAGACAGCTGGCGACAGCACGATACACTAACCCCATGTAGAAAAATGGGGAAAGGGGGGGGGGCGGATGATGATGATGTTAGAGATTAGCAGATTAAGCAGGGAGTGGTTGTTGGTTACAAGCTCTAGATGGGTAATGACACTGACTAACTGTATAAGGCTGACATTAGGTAAGAATTCAGCAATGTCATTACTGAAGGAACTAGGTAGTTTAGGTTAAAACTCACCTAAAATAAATACAGTTTTTATAGTTGTGGGGAAGCAGAAGGTTATAGTTGTGGGAAGCGGAGGCGATATGTAAACCCCTTCTTACTATGAGAGGCTGGAGGAGGAAATGTGATGGCAATTAAAAGGGACTATTTTTCAATGAGGGAAATTTTAGAAGGATCCGCTTTAGTTGTGTCTGAGGAAGCATTTTATTCAGCAATGATAGCTTCTTTAATTCAAAGTCTCTCAAAAGGTTTTTTGTTTTGTTTTGTTTTCCTAGCCCATCACACCAACTCATTACCGGCTGCTATCACTTATTTCTTCAAAGTTATTTCATTTTCTACTTTACATGCAAGAAAACTCTCTAAAATCTCAGCCTTTGCTTCCAGTCTTTCCTTCATTTTCAAACCTAATGTTGCCAGGTAGTCGTATCCTCATATCTCATTTAAAAACACAAGGCTGGGATGGGGGTCTGTGCCATCCAACCTTTCCTAACCAACTACAACTACTAACAGTTTTGAGCATCTCAGGGGAAAGGCATACACAGTACATGTCTATGAATGCTTTGGGTAAAGTTATTATTAGTATGTGGCTATGAACATTTTGAGTAGAGGTACATATACAGTGTGTGTCAATGGATGCTTTGTCTTTCTTTCGACTGTTCCCGTTCGGGTTGCCACAGTGAATCATCTGTTTGAATTTCTTCCTGCCCTCTGCATCTTGCTATGTCATACCAACCACCGCCTGTCCCATCTCACCACATTGATAAACCTTATTTTAGGCATTCCTCTTTTCCTCTTACCTTGCAGCTCCATCCTTAGCATCCTTCTCCCGATATACCTGGCATTCCTCCTCAGCATGTCCAAACCAATGCAATCTCGCTCTCTGGCTGTCTCCAAACCATTCAACCTGAACTTACCCTACAACATGCTCATTTCAA
This sequence comes from Protopterus annectens, assembly GCF_019279795.1. Classification (NCBI taxonomy): domain Eukaryota; kingdom Metazoa; phylum Chordata; order Ceratodontiformes; family Protopteridae; genus Protopterus; species Protopterus annectens. The sequence goes on along the minus strand of NC_056748.1, from coordinate 46,330,387 downwards.
ATCCTGTCCATCCTCATCACACCCAATGTTAATCTCAACATCTTTAACTCTGCCAACTCCAGCTCTGACTCCTGTCTTTTTGTCAGTGCCACAGTCTCCAACTCATAAAACATAGCTGGTCTCACTACCCTCTTGTAGACCTTCCCTTTCACTCTTACTTGGTACTTGTCTGTCACAAATCACCCCTGACACTTCTCCACCCACTCCACCCTGCCTGCACTCTCTTCTTCACCTCTCTTCCACACTCACCATTAATCTGAACTGTGGATCCCAAGTATTTAAACTCATCCACTTTCACCAACTCTACTCCCTGCATCCTCACCATTCCTCTGTCCTCCCTCTAATGTATGCACATATTTCTGTCTTAAGCAAATAAACACAAAAGCCAGAAGTAGCAGCTGGATTCAACCCACTCTAAGTAATGCAGGTTGCAAATTATGACACAGTTGTAGAACGCAGAATCCACTTTATTAACTTCAAAACATAAAAATCCAAGGATAAGCGCTTTCATCCAGAAAGATCTAGACTTCATTAGACCTGTTTCAATCCAGCTACTTCTTCTGGCTTTTGTGTTTATTTACTCCAGTTTATATTTCTGTCTTAGTCCTACTGACCTTCACTCCTCTCCTCTCTAGAGCATATCTCCACCTCTCCAGGGTCTCCTCAACCTGTTCCCTACTCTCACTACAGATCACAATGTCATCTGCAAGCATCAGTCCATAGGGACTCCTGTCTGATCTTATCTGTTAATCTGTCCATCACTACTGCGAATAAGAAAGGGCTCAGAACTGATCCTCGATGTAACCATCTCTATCTTGAACTCATTTGTCACACCTACCGCAGAACTCACCACTGTCATACTGCCCTCGTACATATCCTATACAACTCTTACATACTTGTCTGCCACTCCAGATTTCCTCATACAATACAACTCCTCTCTAGGCACTCTCATACAATACCACAACTCCTCTCTAGGCACCCTTATCATATACTTTCTCCAAGTCCATAAAGACACAATGCAACTCCATCTGACCTTCTCTATACTTCATCAATACCATCAGAGCAAACATTGCATCTGTAGTGCTGTTTCCCATCATGAAACCACACTTCTGCTCACTAATCATCACCTCACTTCTTAACCTAGCTTCCACTACTCTTTCCCATAACTACATGCTGTGGCTGATCAATTTTATCCCTCTGTAGTTGCTACAACTCTGCACATCATTCATTCTTAAAAATAGGTACCAATATACTTCTCCACTCCTCAGGCATCCGCTCCACTTTCCAAGACTTTGTTAAACAATCTGGTTAAAAACTCCATTGCCATGTCTCCTAAAACACCTCCATGCTTCCACATGTATGTCATCTGGACCAACAGCCTTTCCATTCTTCATCATCTTCATAGCTATCCTTACTTCCTCCTTGCTAATCCATTGTACTTCATGATTCACTTTCCCTACATCAACCAACCTTCTCTCCCTCTCATTCTCTTCATTCATCAGCCCCTCAAAGTACCCTTTCCATCTGCTCAACACACTCTCCTCGCTTGTGAGTACATTTCCCTCATTATCCTTTAACACACTTACCTGCTGCACATCTTTCCCAGCTCGGTCCCTCTGTCTAACCAATCAGTACAGGTCCTTTTCTCCCTCTTAGTGTCCAACCTTTCATACAACTCTCCTTACACCTTATCCTTAGCCTCTACCACCTCTCTGTTCACCATACGCCTCATCTCCTTGTACTTCTTGATGGATGCTTTGTCACAAAACAAAACAAAAAAAATAATTTTAAGTAAAGTGCAAATGAAGTCTAATGCATCACTCATGCAACTACTACATAAAAGTACGTCTGAATCTTATGCGGGCATTTCAGTGAAATCTGTCAGCCTCTTCCCTAGGCAAAAAAAAATCTCTTTTATCTCTGTAGCAATTACAGTGTAGTCATCAGCATGACGGGAATGCCAGCTTTACCATAAATTACTTAAAAAAAAAAAAAAATGGCCCAGTTTTAAAAATACAGTAAACTGTGATGGAATACATACAACATATTTACTATCACATTATCTGAAACCACAAACCTTAAGAATCCATACATGCAAAACTGAAAATATTTTATGGACATCCCATCAATCATGCATCGCTACTTCCAGATGTTACTCTCTAGCACCGTACACTTATCAACATAAATCATTGAACATATACCCGTCACTACTGTAACTGCAAGTGTTAGCCATAAACGGTGACAATACTGTGCTCAGTATCCTCAGTGAAACACAGTATCCTGCTTTGTTCATGATAAAAACGTTGTCACTTGATACCTTGGTGCGAATGCAACATGTATACGGCGCTCCACAAGCCATTGGCCCTCTAGCGGAACAGTTGTGGTACTGATTTTGTTGCCAGTCTTTAAATTCCTCAGCACCGCAACACTTAAACTAGGAAAGGAAACAAACAAACAATGTTACTGGGCTATCTCTAGATGTTATTACCCATCCAAAACTTTTTAAATGTTAGAATTTTTAATAAAACTTAGCAACTTGCCTAGCATCCTGGGCAGGCACTAAAATTTAAAGCATCATAATGTTCTGACTCATATGTACAAAATCATACATGTGTCATACATTTACATGACTTAAACATGCAATAAAGTGGAAATTTAGTTTCATAACTTCATTTAGTCTGCTAACATCCATTACATACAAAATACCTTGTAACAATACCGAAAGGGAAACACTGGGGACAAAAAGGGCTTACGACTTGACAAACACTTCTATATACAAGAATAAAAAATAATATCAAGGTATAAATGTGCCACACCACATCTCCCCTCACCACTCCCCAAGGAAAAGTAGTTGTGTACACTTACCATAAATGCAGATGTTAGAGTGTATTCACTGTTGCAGTCATTACATTTGGGCAATCCTGCTGGCAGGTTGCCCTCAGTCGGCCTGAATTCCAAAGTCCTGGGTCATGTGTCGGCCGCTGTCGCCCCTTCCCTGACGTCAGGTCGTCAGGGGTATAAAAGATGCGGCCGACGCCATTTTAATCAATTTTTCTTGCCCCAGATGTCAGGTGCCCCCCAAATGGGGAGCAAAAATATATATATAAATAAACAGTAAATATATAAATGCACCTTTAGAAACATAAAATCTACCTTCAACTAAAAGCAAATACACAACAAAGGCGTTTGAGTATAGTGAACGAAAGAAAAGGTATTGAATGGGGGATGGCGGGTGGATAACCCAGACTGCAACAGTGAATACACTCGAACATCTACATTTATGGTAAGTGTACACAACTGTACTATGTTCTTCGTGTTTCACTGTTGCAGTCATAACATTTTGGTAGACTCCAAAAGCTATGGATGGGAGGATGGAACTAAACAGCATTAGGAGCAGCTATAAGGCCCTGCAGGACTGCAGTGGCGAAGCCTGCCCTGGATTTAGAGAAGAGAGGTAAATTATAATGCTTTGTGAACGTATGAACAGAGCTCCAAGTAGCAGCTTCTAGAATGTCTCTGGTTGGGACGCCTCTGAGAAAAGCTGCTGAAGTAGAGGCAGCCCTGGTGGAATGGGATCTGATTCCTTTGAGCACAGGTTTATCATGGTGCAAATAGCAGAAATGAATGTAGTGGCTTATCCATTTGGAAATAGTCTGCTTTGATATAGCCTTCCCCTCTGATCCTGCAGCAAATGCTACCAGTAGTTGCTCAGACTTTCTTAGAGATTTTGTCCTGTTTAAGTAGAATCTTAGTTGTCTGTGTACAGCCAATGAATGCAGAATCCGCTCCCCCTTGTTCTGCGGATTTGGGAAAAATGTTGGCAGGTGAATGGTCTGGTTAAGAGCCACACTGGATACCACCTTAGGCATAAAAGGATTGGTCCTGAAGGCCAGCCTGTCTGGGTAAAATATGATGAAAGGCTCCACTGCCCTGAGAGCCTGTAGTTCTGAAACCCTTCTTGCTGAAGTGACTGCCAAACGAAAAGCCGTCTTCCAAGATAGAAATTTTATATCCGCAGTAGCTGCTGGGTTCAAAAGGAGGCAGAGTGAGTTTTTCCAGAACAAAACTGAGGTCCCATGCAGGAGTTGGTGCTCTCATGGGAGATCTTAAGTTCTTGGCCCCTTTGAGATACTGTTTAAGCCGTGGATGAGAAAAGAAGGGAGGCTCTGTGTTGTAATAAGCAAAGATGGCAGAGTCATGGATTTTTATTGAAGAAAAAGATAGGCCCTTGTCAAGCATCTTAGTTAAGTATTGTAAAATCTGAGGAATATTGGGCTTTGCTGTGTCTATTCCTTGTGCTTGGTTCCAAGCACAGAATCTCTTCCATTTATCAGCATAAGATTTTCTAGTACTAGGCCTTCTGGCTTCCAAAATGACATCCATCACAGATTTACTGAGAGATGTGTTTTGAATAATTAGTTGATTAGCCATGCTGCAAGATCCAGAGTTTGGAGCAGAGTGTGCAGAATTTGATAGTTCTGCTGAGACAGTAGATGAGGTGTTTTGAGGCAAGTACCACGGAGGAAGGTGCGACATATTCCTTAGAAGCAGGTACCAATGCTGACAAGGTCAGTCCGGAGCAATTAGGATCATTTTTGTTTTTTCCTGTCAGACTTTTAGTAAGACCTTGGAGAGCAAAGGCAGAGGGGTAAGGCATAGACTGATGGGTTTTTCCAGCTGAAGGATACAGCATCCACTTTTCCATGCTTTTTTGTGATGAGTTCTTGTGCAGAATTTGTCCAACTGATAGTTTTGGGGAGAGGCAAATAGATCTATGTCTGGACTCCCCCATTTCTGTGTTAACATGCTGAAGATTTGTGGATCCAGTTTCCATTCGTGCGGGTCCATAAGATTTCTGCTTAGGTCGTCTGCCAGAGTATTTTGCTTTCCTGGCAGGAATTGAGCTTGAAGATGTATTCGGTAAGTCAAGGCTGTGTTCCACAAGGCCATGGCTAGTCTGCAAAGGGGGGGTAGGAATGTGTACCCCCCTGCTTGTTTATGTACCACATAACTGTGGTGTTGTCCGTCTTTATCAGTAGTTGTCCTGGATGAAGTAAGCCCTTGAAGGCTGTCAGAGCATTCTGAACAGCTAGCATTTCTTTCTGGTTGATATGCAGATGCAGTTAGTTTGGGCTCCATTTGCCCTGAATGCATCTCCCTGCCAGGTGGGCCCCCCAAGCATAGTCTGATGAGTCTGTAGTTAGGGTTTGGGTGGCAGGGGGTAGAGTGAATGACAGTCCCTCGTTTTGGTGACATATCTCTGCCCACCAAATAAACTCATGTTGCTGGAAGGGAATGAGAGGAATCATTGTTTCCAGGCTGTGACAATGTTGACTCCATAAACTTTTTAGGTACCATTGGAGTTTCCTCATATGCAGTCTTGCATATGGAATTAGTAGAATGCAGGATGCCATGAACCCCAAAGCCTGCAGAATTTGTCTTGCAGATAACTAGGTTTTTGTTACCATTTGTTTGAAATATGTTTTCAATTCATAGTTTAGTACTAGGCTATCTGCCCTGGGGCATTTGCAAGCCTAGCCCTAGAGATGTGGCTTTTGCCACCCCATGTAGTGGTACTAAGGTGTATAGAATAAATTTAGAATACTGTGCCTTTGTCCAGTAGTGACACATTGAAGACCCCCTTACTTATTAAAATTAGTTTACTGTGCCTCTGTCAAGTAGCGACACAGGGGTGACCCCCGGGGTAAACCTACGATCTCCCATCCACTTGTCAAGATTTCTCTTGAAGAGAGTCAGTGAGGGGCTCTGCCTAACATGGACTGGGACCCTGTTCCAGAGCATGGGAAGACTTTGAGTTATGAATCTGTCCCTCCAGCATGTTCTATTCATGTTTGTACTGAGGTTTAAATCTTTGGCTCTCGTGGTTCTTATGGATTTGGATTTTTTGAGGTGGAGCATGTCCATCAATTCCTGGTTGGACATGGCCTTGTACGTCAGGCACAGATCACCTCTGAGCAGGCGGTATGCTACTGAATAGAGCTGGAGTTTCTTTAGCCTGGCAGCATATGACATATGTTGGAGACCCTTGATCCTCTTGGTGAGGTACTTCTGGGGTCTCTCCAGCTGTTGTAAGTGCCGGGTGAGGTACATACCAAATGGGGCATTGTACTCAATCATGGGCCTGATAAGGGAGGAGTACAGGGGCACGATGACCTCCGTTGATCTGGATGTGAACCCCTTCATGATAAGGTGGGCAAGGTAAAAAGTCTTTCTAACCACTTTGGCAACGTGGGTGTCAAATGAGAGGTCACTATCAATTTGGGTCCCCAGGTCTTCGGTACTCATTGGGTTACTGTCTATGTGATAATTTGTGGGTACTTTGTTTTTCCCAAAGGGGATGACTATACATTTCTTGGCATTCAGTTTAAGGCCATGATTCCGGCGCCAGTTGTCCATTTCGGTGAGGCCTTTCTGTAGGATGTATGTGTCAGCTGGTGTATCGACTATGGCGCCTAGTTTGCAGTCATCTGCGAACTTTGTCAGCCACAACCCTCCCATGTTTGCTTTCACATCTGAGAAGTAAATGCCGAACAAGAAGGGTCCCAGGACAGAGCCCTGTGGGACACCACTTGTGACTGGCTTTGAGTCTGACATGGCTCCCGCAATCTTGACTTTATGGGTTCTGTTCTTTAGCCAGTTTGCAACCCATCTTGTGACATATGGATTTACATTTAAGCTGTTTAGCTTATCTATGATCCCAGAGTGGGGTATTGTGTCGAAGGCTTTAGCCAAGTCCAGGTAGGCTGTATGGACTGCCTTGCCCTCATCAATGGCTCTAGTGACCGTTTCGAAAAAGTCAACCAGGTTCAAAAGGCAGGATCTGCCCTTTACAAAGCCGAACTGGGTGGGATCAAGTGTCTGTAGGTCCCCAATGTCGTTGTTTATGAGTTCCATAATAATTCTTTCCATAGCTTTGCAAACCAGGCTGGTCAAGCTTATGGGGCGGTAGTTCCCAGGGTCTGTAGTGGAGCCTCCCTTGTGGAGTGGGACCACTGTTGCTGTACGCCAGTGTTCAGGTACATATCCTGTAGTAAGGCTAAGGTTAAGTAACATTTTTATATGCGGGTTTAGCTCCTCTTGGAGTTCACGTATCACGCAGCCGGGGATACCATCAGGTCTCATAGATGCTGTATTTTTTGCTTGCTGAGGGCGGTTCTCACCTGGACATCAGAGATGACAGGGAGGTTACATTCAGCTGGGATGAGTATTTCTCCTTTTGGAGGTGAGAAATTTGCACTGAACCTGTCTGCCAGAATGTTGGCAATATCTGTGGGTTCGGTAAATTTTTTGTCGTTGTGTACTAACTCTGAGCATATCTGAGGGTTTCCACCCAGGTTTCTAACATAACTGAAGAATGCCTTGTGGTTATCTTTAGTGTCCTTGGCGATTTTTCTCTCAAAGTTGGCCTTGGATGTTTTTATGAGAGAACGTAGCTTTCTACTAGTGCTGATCAGAGATGCCTTCCCTTTATGGGATTTTGCTCTGTCTTGCAGTAGCTTCCTTCTTTTGTTATACAATTTGTTTATGGCTGGGGTCCACCAGACAGGACGCTTTCCTTTGGAGAGGGTCTTGGTTTTATTTGGGATTGCACGATCCATGCATTCTTGGAGATGTCCGTAGAAAGCATTTGTGTAGGATTCAGCATTGTGGAATGTGGTTTCCATTGGCCCTGTGGGCTTAAATAATACCATCTCAGTCTTGAGAAGTGTAAAGTCGGCTTTTGAGAAGTTTCTCACTGTAGTCTTTTGTGCTGGGGGTGGCATTTGTTTGCCTGGCGTGAGGTAAGCCATCTGGGCAGTTGTATTCAAGCTTGCACCCAGGAATGTAATTATTTGAGAGGGTACCAGTTGTGATTTATTTTTGTTTATGGTGTACCCTAGACATGCTAGAAGCCTTTTTACAAATGCCAGATGTTGAAGTAGAGTGTCCTTGTCCTCTGCTTGAATGAGACAATCATCCAGATAAGGATAAATTTGAATGTTTATTTGTCTGCAGAATGCAATTACTGGTGCCAGGCACTTTGTAAAGACCCTGGGTGCAGTAGATAAGCCAAAGGGCAGTGCAGAGAATTGGTAATGCAAAACACCTGCTTTGAAGCGGAGGTATCTTCTGCATGATTCCCTTATTGGGATATGCAGGTATGCCTTTTTAAGTCTAGAGTTACTAACCAAGCATTCTTGCCTAGCATAAGCCATAGCTGTTGTAAAGTCAGCATTTTCAATTTTGGAATGTCCAGGAACGTGTTTAGAATCGATAAGTCCAGTACTGGACGCCATGAATTGTCTTTTCTGGGTACCAGAACAGTCTTGAATAAAAACCTTGTCCTTTTTCCTTTTCTGGTACTGGCTGAATAGCCCCCATATCCATGAGGGACATGACTTGTTTCTGGGCCTCTGCCCACTGGTTTTGTGGCAGATCCGGCCATCCGTTTGGAATTGGCAAAGTATGGAAATGAAATCTGTACCCCTGGGATACTATGTTTAATACCCACTTGTCCTGGGTAATTAACTGCCAATTTTGAGCATGAAGTGCTACTTTTCCCCCCAAGGGGGCTGCCAAAAGATAAGTGCTTGGAGATGGTAGAGGAAAGTCATTGAGACTGCTTACTGTAAGGTTGTGCTTCGTTTCCTCCAAATTTGGAGGTGGAGGCACCCCATTGCTATGACCTATAAGAAACCTGTGATTGATATCTGGAGCCTTTTGAGTGCCTGGGTTTGCCCTGAGTGCCTTTGTTGGACACAGGAAAGGACCAATTTTTAATAGGCCAGTGTCTACTGAACCTGGGTGGCTGCACTTGCAAGAAATCTTTTACAGTTTGCATAGATTTAGCTTTGTCTTCAATTTTCTTTAAAACCTCTTCTGCCTTATTACCAAAAAGAGTATCATGCTGCAAAGGTGCATCCAACAATTTAGCTTAACATGATCAGGCAGATTTTGCTCCTTGAGCCAGGCATGCCTTCTAATCACAGATCCAGTAACGGCGGCCCTACAAGAGGCCTCCAAGGAATCAAAACCACATGGCAAAGTATGCTTTCCAACCTGTTATGCTGAATGCAATAAATCCTGTAACTATTTTCCACACAATCACAAATCATCATTTTCTGTTTCAGTAAGCCCATAACATGCTGCTGATATTTAAGCATATGAAACTGGCAGTTTAAAGCCATGATTGCCAAGTTTGCAGACGTATAAACCTTCTTACCTCGTCTATCCAGCGCCCTGGAATCTCTATCAGAAGGGGTAGGATTTTTGCCTGTAGAAGCCTTAACACCCTTGGGACCCTGAAAAATAATTTCATGATCAGCAGCAGGATTTTTGAAAAGAAATTTGTGGGAGTCAGGAACCCTGTAATATCTGTCTGGCTTACTAGGAGCCAGAGGCAGGGAATCAGGAGCCATGCTTGATTCCGAGAACACATCATCAACAATGTCCAATACAGGTGGTATTGCCAAAGGCCTATGCTGAGGAAGAAGGAGGAAATCCCTAAGCCTCTTTTTTTAATTTAGAGAAGTCCTGACTCTCTCAGTGAAAATGTTGCCTTAAAGTATGTAAAGTCTCTCCAAAAGAGTAATCCTCAGAAAGAGATGCAGATGGTATGGATTCCTCTGCATCAGAATCCTCATAGGGTGGAATAGAAAATTCCTGATCAGAAGAAGAATCAGAAGAAATGGAAACCTAATCTGAAAATTCATAGTCAGTGCCTTGCCTAGGCCTCTTAGCAGGGGGGGGGGGGGGTTGGGAACCCCTGATCATGATAATTAAATCCTCAGCCATTTTAATCTGTTTTTTAGACATAGGGGCCTGAGCAAGTGGCTCATGCGTCAGTTTTTTAGACATAGAAGTAGTTTTTGACCTTGGTTTTGTTGCTGGCATCTGTTTAATGTAAAAATGTTGAGGCCTGAAAACACCCTCAGAAGCCGGTGCCTGCTCAGCGACTCCGGACTCATCCAAGGGGGAGACATCCGCGGGTTCAATACTTTGCGAATCTCGCGAAGTAGTGGGCATCAGGGGCTTGCAAAAGCACCTCACTGAGTACCGGCGACTGGCTTAGGAGAAGTTTCATCAGTTTTGGACCTCGATGGTCTTTTCCTTGCTTTTTTTTTTATGAACTCCGGTATTCGGATTGCTAACCGATGACATTTCAGGGTAGTTAAATCATGAACCAAAATATTTAGAAGCAAAAATATATAGATGCTTAATAGTGCGGTGGTTAAATTTAGCACAAAACCGACAGCAAGGCACGTTGTGATCAGGGCCTAGGCAAGGAATACAGTACAAATGAAAATCCTTATGAGGTATTTGCTTCCCAAAAGTAATGCAATTATTAACTTTTACTGACATCGGTAAGGAGCAAGAAAAAGTTTCCCCAACGGGGTACTTAGCTTTAGTTTGAAGACTTCAGTTCTGAAACTCGAATACAAAAATTCCAGGAGTCGGCCGACCGGCACTTGCGAACTTGCTTCTGTTTCAGGCACCGCACAGCAAGAAAGACTGATTAAAATGGCGTCGGCTGCAAATTTTATACCCCTGATGACCTGACGTCATGGAAGAGGAGACAGCAACCGACGCAGGACCCAAGACTTTGTTATTCAGGCTGACTGAGGGCAACCTGCCAGCAGATTACCCAAATGTAATGACTGCAACAGTGAAACATGAAGAACATCAGTATAGTCCCAATGCTGTTATGGTCTTTACTCACTGAAGACTGCCAAATCAGTCTTACCACTTATCTTGCATGTACACCTTCTCAGGGTGGGCCTCCCTTACCTCTAAAGGAAACAGATCTTGCGGCTACCTGCACTAGGTGATAAGAAGCCAAGGAACATTGGAGATGTAGGTGATAACTGCACACCCATCTGTACAGGTGGGCTCATTACAAGTCACTCATTCCAGGAGATATCCAAGGAGAGGTGACACACAGCAGACATCAAGCCTACTTCTGCATACACACCTTTTCTTCTGCTTAAGTCAATCGCACAGTAAGCAAATTGAGGGCAAGGGATTTAAACCCTGGACTACAGGAAGCAGCTCAGAGCCTTGATCTTCTGCACTGCAACCAGTAATACTTGTTCTAGGTAATGCTCACACGTCTCTTATCAGAAACGGGCTGCAACCAGGTCCTGTTACACTAGTAGTGTTAATCCATTTATCACCCCCCCCTAAAAAAAAGGAACAGCAGGGCTTGAGGTGCCATACTGCCCTCCAAGGCAGCAGCTTCAGACTGTCATCTGTTACCTTACCCCAGGACAGGACATAGCAAGCTATCAGCTGCTAAACTCCCCCCCTCAGGAAGGACATAGCAAGCTATCAGCTGCTAAACTCCCCACCTCAGGAAGGACAAAGCAAGCTATCACCTGTTACATTTCTCACCCCCCCAGGACAAGTTATCAGCTGCTAAACTCCCCCCCCCCCAGGACAGGACATAGCAAGCTATCAGCTGCTAAACTCCCCCCCTCAGGAAGGACAAAGCAAGCTATCACCTGTTACATTTCTCCCCCCCAGGACAGGACAAAGCAAGCCATCACCTGTTACACCCCCAATTAAACTCCTTCCATTCTCATCACATTTAAACCATACTACAAAGCTGTACATTTATTAGCATCACTTTGGCATACTCTGTTATTCAAAATTCCTTGCACACTGTATATAACTGGAATGAACGAATGAATAAATGCCCTACAACACTTTATTCATGTAGGTTATCAAAGACCACGTATGCTAGATGGCAGAATCACCAAGACCAAAAATGTAATAATGTCAAATTAGTACAGTTTTCTAAAAGGACTAAACAATTCAAAAACTATCAATATCATGTCACAGGAGATACTACTGAACAATTTAATAGAGAAACCACTGCATTTTGCAGTTCTTTATTAGTATAACCTGGAAAGGAGGTTTATGAGTGGACATTTAGCAAAAGCATGGAGAAGAAGATCACTGGCTACTGATCTCATGTCCGTTATCTTGTCCTATTTTGCCTACTATCTCATGTCCGTTATCTTGTCCTATTTTGCCTACTATCTCATGTCCGTTATCTTGTCCTATTTTGCCTACTATCTCATGTCCGTTATCTTGTCCTATTTTGCCTACTATCTCATGTCCATTACCTTGTCCTATTTTGCCTACTATCTCATGTCCATAATATTTTGCCTACTATCTCATGTCCATTATCTTGTCCTATTTTGCCTACTATCTCATGTCCATTACCTTGTCCTATTTTGCCTACTATCTCATGTCCATTATATTTTGCCTACTATCTCTATCTTGTCCTATTTTGCCTACTATCTCATGTCCATTATCTTGTCCTATTTTGCCTACTATCTCATGTCCGTTATCTTGTCCTATTTTGCCTACTATCTCATGTCCGTTATCTTGTCCTATTTTGCCTACTATCTCATGTCCGTTATCTTGTCCTATTTTGCCTACTATCTCATGTCCATAATATTTTGTCTACTATCTCATGTCCATTATCTTGTCCTATTTTGCCTACTATCTCATGTCCGTTATCTTGTCCTATTTTGCCTACTATCTCATGTCCGTTATCTTGTCCTATTTTGCCTACTATCTCATGTCCGTTATCTTGTCCTATTTTGCCTACTATCTCATGTCCATTATCTTGTCCTATTTTGCCTACTATCTCATGTCCGTTATCTTGTCCTATTTTGCCTACTATCTCATGTCCATTATCTTGTCCTATTTTGCCTACTATCTCATGTCCGTTATCTTGTCCTATTTTGCCTACTATCTCATGTCCGTTATCTTGTCCTATTTTGCCTACTATCTCATGTCCGTTATCTTGTCCTATTTTGCCTACTATCTCATGTCCATTACCTTGTCCTATTTTGCCTACTATCTCATGTCCATAATATTTTGCCTACTATCTCATGTCCATTATCTTGTCCTATTTTGCCTACTATCTCATGTCCATTACCTTGTCCTATTTTGCCTACTATCTCATGTCCATTATATTTTGCCTACTATCTCATGTCCGTTATCTTGTCCTATTTTGCCTACTATCTCATGTCCGTTATCTTGGCCTATTTTGCCTACTATCTCATGTCCATTATCTTGTCCTATTTTGCCTACTATCTCATGTCCGTTATCTTGTCCTATTTTGCCTACTATCTCATGTCCGTTATCTTGTCCTATTTTGCCTACTATGTCCATTACCTTGTCCTATTTTGCCTACTATCTCATGTCCGTTATCTTGTCCTATTTTGCCTACTATCTCATGTCCGTTATCTTGTCCTATTTTGCCTACTATCTCATGTCCATAATATTTTGTCTACTATCTCATGTCCATTATCTTGTCCTATTTTGCCTACTATCTCATGTCCGTTATCTTGTCCTATTTTGCCTACTATCTCATGTCCGTTATCTTGTCCTATTTTGCCTACTATCTCATGTCCGTTATCTTGTCCTATTTTGCCTACTATCTCATGTCCATAATATTTTGTCTACTATCTCATGTCCATTATCTTGTCCTATTTTGCCTACTATCTCATGTCTGTTATCTTGTCCTATTTTGCCTACTATCTCATGTCCGTTATCTTGTCCTATTTTGCCTACTATCTCATGTCCATTATCTTGTCCTATTTTGCCTACTATCTCATGTCCGTTATCTTGTCCTATTTTGCCTACTATCTCATGTCCGTTATCTTGTCCTATTTTGCCTACTATCTCATGTCCATTACCTTGTCCTATTTTGCCTACTATCTCATGTCCATAATATTTTGCCTACTATCTCATGTCCATTATCTTGTCCTATTTTGCCTACTATCTCATGTCCATTACCTTGTCCTATTTTGCCTACTATCTCATGTCCATTATATTTTGCCTACTATCTCATGTCCGTTATCTTGTCCTATTTTGCCTACTATCTCATGTCCGTTATCTTGTCCTATTTTGCCTACTATCTCATGTCCGTTACCTTGTCCTATTTTGCCTACTATCTCATGTCCGTTACCTTGTCCTATTTTGCCTATCTCATGTCCGTTATCTTGTCCTATTTTGCCTACTATCTCATGTCCATTACCTTGTCCTATTTTGCCTACTATCTCATGTCCATTATATTTTGCCTACTATCTCATGTCCATTACCTTGTCCTATTTTGCCTACTATCTCATGTCCGTTATCTTGGCCTATTTTGCCTACTATCTCATGTCCGTTATCTTGTCCTATTTTGCCTACTATCTCATGTCCGTTATCTTGTCCTATTTTGCCTACTATTTCATGTCCGTTATCTTGGCCTATTTTGCCTACTATCTCATGTCCGTTATCTTGGCCTATTTTGCCTACTATCTCATGTCCATTATCTTGTCCTATTTTGCCTACTATCTCATGTCCGTTATCTTGTCCTATTTTGCCTACTATCTCATGTCCGTTATCTTGTCCTATTTTGCCTACTATCTCATGTCCGTTACCTTGTCCTATTTTGCCTACTATCTCATGTCCATTACCTTGTCCTATTTTGCCAACTATCTCATGTCCATTATATTTTGCCTACTATCTCATGTCCGTTACCTTGTCCTATTTTGCCAACTACTTCATGTAGGTTATCAAAGACCACGTATGCTAGATGGCAGAATCACCAAGACCAAAAATGTAATAATGTCAAATTAGTACAGTTTTCTAACAGGACTAAACAATTCAAAAACTATTAATATCATGTCACAGGAGATACTACTGAACAATTTAATAGAGAAACCACTGCATTTTGCAGTTCTTTATTAGTATAACCTGGAAAGGAGGTTTATGAGTGGACATTTAGCAAAAGCATGGAGGAGAAGATCACTGGCTACTGATCTCATGTCCGTTATCTTGTCCTATTTTGCCTACTATCTCATGTCCGTTATCTTGTCCTATTTTGCCTACTATCTCATGTCCATAATATTTTGTCTACTATCTCATGTCCATTATCTTGTCCTATTTTGCCTACTATCTCATGTCCGTTATCTTGTCCTATTTTGCCTACTATCTCATGTCCGTTATCTTGTCCTATTTTGCCTACTATCTCATGTCCATTACCTTGTCCTATTTTGCCTACTATCTCATGTCCGTTATCTTGTCCTATTTTGCCTACTATCTCATGTCCGTTATCTTGTCCTATTTTGCCTACTATCTCATGTCCGTTACCTTGTCCTATTTTGCCTACTATCTCATGTCCGTTACCTTGTCCTATTTTGCCTATCTCATGTCCGTTATCTTGTCCTATTTTGCCTACCATCTCATGTCCATTACCTTGTCCTATTTTGCCTACTATCTCATGTCCATTATATTTTGCCTACTATCTCATGTCCATTACCTTGTCCTATTTTGCCTACTATCTCATGTCCGTTATCTTGGCCTATTTTGCCTACTATCTCATGTCCGTTATCTTGTCCTATTTTGCCTACTATCTCATGTCCGTTATCTTGTCCTATTTTGCCTACTATTTCATGTCCGTTATCTTGGCCTATTTTGCCTACTATCTCATGTCCGTTATCTTGGCCTATTTTGCCTACTATCTCATGTCCATTATCTTGTCCTATTTTGCCTACTATCTCATGTCCGTTATCTTGTCCTATTTTGCCTACTATCTCATGTCCGTTATCTTGTCCTATTTTGCCTACTATCTCATGTCCGTTACCTTGTCCTATTTTGCCTACTATCTCATGTCCATTACCTTGTCCTATTTTGCCAACTATCTCATGTCCATTATATTTTGCCTACTATCTCATGTCCGTTACCTTGTCCTATTTTGCCAACTACTTCATGTAGGTTATCAAAGACCACGTATGCTAGATGGCAGAATCACCAAGACCAAAAATGTAATAATGTCAAATTAGTACAGTTTTCTAACAGGACTAAACAATTCAAAACTATTAATATCATGTCACAGGAGATACTACTGAACAATTTAATAGAGAAACCACTGCATTTTGCAGTTCTTTATTAGTATAACCTGGAAAGGAGGTTTATGAGTGGACATTTAGCAAAAGCATGGAGGAGAAGATCACTGGCTACTGATCTCATGTCCGTTATCTTGTCCTATTTTGCCTACTATCTCATGTCCGTTATCTTGTCCTATTTTGCCTACTATCTCATGTCCATAATATTTTGTCTACTATCTCATGTCCATTATCTTGTCCTATTTTGCCTACTATCTCATGTCCGTTATCTTGTCCTATTTTGCCTACTATCTCATGTCCGTTATCTTGTCCTATTTTGCCTACTATCTCATGTCCATTACCTTGTCCTATTTTGCCTACTATCTCATGTCCGTTATCTTGTCCTATTTTGCCTACTATCTCATGTCCGTTATCTTGTCCTATTTTGCCTACTATCTCATGTCCATAATATTTTGTCTACTATCTCATGTCCATTATCTTGTCCTATTTTGCCTACTATCTCATGTCCGTTATCTTGTCCTATTTTGCCTACTATCTCATGTCCGTTATCTTGTCCTATTTTGCCTACTATCTCATGTCCATTACCTTGTCCTATTTTGCCTACTATCTCATGTCCGTTATCTTGTCCTATTTTGCCTACTATCTCATGTCCGTTATCTTGTCCTATTTTGCCTACTATCTCATGTCCATAATATTTTGTCTACTATCTCATGTCCGTTACCTTGTCCTATTTTGCCTACTATCTCATGTCCGTTATCTTGTCCTATTTTGCCTACTATCTCATGTCCATTACCTTGTCCTATTTTGCCTACTATCTCATGTCCGTTATCTTGTCCTATTTTGTCTACTATCTCATGTCCGTTATCTTGTCCTATTTTGCCTACTATCTCATGTCCGTTACCTTGTCCTATTTTGCCTACTATCTCATGTCCGTTACCTTGTCCTATTTTGCCTACTATCTCATGTCCGTTACCTTGTCCTATTTTGCCTACTATCTCATGTCCATTATATTTTGCCTACTATCTCATGTCCATTATCTTGTCCTATTTTGCCTACTATCTCATGTCCGTTATCTTGTCCTATTTTGCCTACTATCTCATGTCCGTTATCTTGGCCTATTTTGCCTACTATCTCATGTCCGTTATCTTGGCCTATTTTGCCTACTATCTCATGTCCGTTATCTTGTCCTATTTTGCCTATCGTCTCATGTCCGTTACCTTGTCCTATTTTGCCTACTATCTCATGTCCGTTACCTTGTCCTATTTTGCCTACTGTCTCATGTTCGTTATCTTGTCCTATTTTGCCTACTATCTCATGTCCGTTATCTTGTCCTATTTTGCCTACTATCTCATGTCCGTTATCTTGTCCTATTTTGCCTACTATCTCATGTCCGTTATCTTGTCCTATTTTGCCTACTATCTCATGTCCGTTATCTTGTCCTATTTTGCCTACTATCTCATGTCCGTTATCTTGTCCTATTTTGCCTACTATCTCATGTCCGTTATCTTGTCCTATTTTGCCTACTATCTCATGTCCGTTATCTTGTCCTATTTTGCCTACTATCTCATGTCCATTACCTTGTCCTATTTTGCCTACTATCTCATGTCCGTTATCTTGTCCTATTTTGCCTACTATCTCATGTCCGTTATCTTGTCCTATTTTGCCTACTATCTCATGTCCGTTACCTTGTCCTATTTTGCCTACTATCTCATGTCCGTTACCTTGTCCTATTTTGCCTACTATCTCATGTCCATTACCTTGTCCTATTTTGCCTACTATCTCATGTCCATTATATTTTGTCTACTATCTCATGTCCGTTATCTTGTCCTATTTTGCCTACTATCTCATGTCCGTTATCTTGTCCTATTTTGCCTACTATCTCATGTCCGTTATCTTGTCCTATTTTGCCTACTATCTCATGTCTGTTATCTTGTCCTATGTTGCCTACTATCTCATGTCCATTACCTTGTCCTATTTTGCCTACTATCTCATGTCCATTACCTTGTCCTATTTTGCCTACTATCTCATGTCCATTATATTTTGTCTACTATCTCATGTCCGTTATCTTGTCCTATTTTGCCTACTATCTCATGTCCGTTATCTTGTCCTATTTTGCCTACTATCTCATGTCCGTTACCTTGTCCTATTTTGCCAACTATCTCATGTCCATTATATTTTGCCTACTATCTCATGTCCGTTATCTTGTCCTATTTTTCATCTATGCCTCCCACACATGCATTTTTACCTGAAGCGTTCAGTAGATTTTTCAAATGAAACGTTAGTGTGTTAAGGATATAAAAAACGGAGACTTTGCTAGTATCTGGAACCCTGCGTTTCTTCTCTCTCCATACCTCTGCATTAGTTGTTACAGATCAGTTATGTTCACTTCTACATATTTTAATGTTTCAAAATGAAAAGAAAATGTAAACTAACCTCAGTTTGTACAAAGTCCATAATATTCTTGAAATCAAGATCATCATAGTAATTTAGAATTCCTTTCCGGATGTTTTTGTTTATGAGGCCAACTGTCTAGAGATGAAAAAATCGAAAGCATAAATTTGTATAAACTCTGGTACATCAAGCATCGCTGCTATAATTGTACATTTGTGAATCTGATTTTAAAGAAGAATGGAACAACAAAAGCAGACACAAGCTTTACCTTTAATGAGCACAAAACAAATCTCTGTCACTGCCAGCTTGTACTACTGAACTAACAGAAGCAAAATCTTCTAATATGTCACGTGAAGCAGTGAAGAAATGGAAAGAAAGCAGTTGTTCTAGAGAACGTCGACTTACTTGTACAGATTATAAAAGCAGACTCACATTAGACATTAAATGTGTGCTCTGTTATTAATACTGGTTTTCCAAATTTCAGTACAAAAATGCCGTCCTATGAGACTGCTTAATGAAGGTAAGAAAAAGACATTTTGTTTCGCTTGGAAGTCAACATAAGTAAATGCAGTTACTCTGTTCAGGATACCGTGTAGGCTACTATCTCCTAGGCACTACTCCCTATCCAGCTCACATTAATAAGAAACTGGAAACCTGGATCTGTGCTTTCCAGACATTTCTGAGGCCAATCTGGTCGAAATGGGCATCAAGAGCTACAGTCTGCCAGTGTGTGACGGGTGTGGTTATACAAGGTTGGAGGCAAAGCCCTCACTCAAAGTAACTACAAATAACAAGCAGGTTATCAGTCCTGCACATCACCACACTAAACCAACAACACACAGCTCAGACCAAACACATAGGCCTACAATATGCAGACATCACTAGAAGTAGCCTACATAAACAGAGGACTTTTAAATGTAGTTCAAGAAACAACTACCCTAAGCAACCTCACAAATGCACATCACAGACAGGACCCACTATTAGTCAAACAGATTCAGTCCATAGGTTCATAGGAAAGGTACTAGGCTATTGGCCCTAGGGCCTATATAAGCCTAGCCAAAAAGGTACCCTGGCTTTCGCTACCCAAGAAAATTATTTTCCTGTGCCCCTGTCAAGCAGAGCCACAGAGGTGATCCCCAGGGTGAATTTGCTATTTCCCATCCAATCAAGATGAGGAGCTTTGATACAGATAGGTAGTTTGTTCCAGAGTATGGGAAGTCTCTGGGACAGGAATCTCTCCCTCCAGCATGTTCTGTTTATTGTGGTGATAAGGTTTAGGTCCCTAGAGTGTGTAGCTCGGAGGGATTGGGGTTACTTTAAGTGGAGCATGTCCAACAGCTCTGGGTTTGACATAGCTTTGTATGTTAAGCAGAGATCACTTCTGAGTAGGCCATATGCGATGGAGTAAAGCTGGAGTTTTTTGAGACTGTCTGCATAAAGCATCTGTTTGAGGCTGGTAATCCTGTTTGTGAGGTATTTCTGCGGCCTTTCCAGTTGCTGTAGATGTCTTGTGAGGTACATACCAAAAGGGGTGTTGTAGTCTATAATGGGTCTAATGAGTGACGAGTAGAGGGGAACAATGACCTTTTTTTCCTGGATGAGAAACCTTTTGTGATGAGGTGTGCTACGCAAAAGGATTTCCTGACTACTGTGGAGATGTGATTATCAAAGGAGAGACTACTGTCCACCTATGTCCCAAGGACTCTTATCACACTTTCGGTGTTAAGTAGACTACCACCTATGTGGTAGCTCATGGGTACTGAGATTTTACCAAAGGGGATGACAATGCACTTTTTGGCATTGAGCTTGAGGCCATGGCTTTGACATCATGCATCTGTCTCAGTGAGTGCCCTCTGTAGGATGCCCACATCGTTAGCAGTTTCGATTATGGCTCCTAGTTTGCAGTCATCTGCTAACTTCGTGTGCTAGCCTGTACTTCAGAAAAGTAGATACCAAACAGGAGAGGACCCAGGACTAAACCCTGTGGTACTCCACTTGTCACAGATCTGAAGTCGGATTTGGAGTCTGCTACTTTCACAGTGTGGGTTCTGTCAGTGAGCCAGCTGGCAACCCATCTTGTGACATAGGGATTTATCAGGAAGTTATGTACTCACCATAACGTTCGATGTATGTAGTCCATCTCGCCTCACATTCTTACCCGTGGGTTCGGAGCCGAATATCGGCTCTGACTCGGCCAAACTTTTCTAGCTCGAAGTCTTCTATTGGCTGGGCTAAGCAGGTACCCCATGCTGCACTGCTCCATATCCCCAGATCTAGTTTGCTGCGAACACTCATCCATACCCCCCATGCATAACATCCAGGTAAAGAAGAATAACCTAAAAGTGAAGGGAACTCTGTAAATCAGACCTAACCTCCAGATCCTCCAGGAAGGGGGGAAGGTGGGAGGGTAAGTAAGAATGTGAGGCGAGATGGACTACATACATTGAACGTTATGTTGAGTACATAACTTCTTGATGTTATGTAGTCCAATCTCACCTACATTCTTAACCGTGGGACAGAGTCCCTAGCACCTACATCCTGGGAGGCTCACTGGAAGATACTCCTGAGTACTGTGGAACCAAAGGAAGACCTGCCCCTAGATATCACGTCCAACTTGTAATGAGTAACAAATGTGTGAGGAGAAGCCCAAGTAGCTGCCGCACAAATATCATCCATAGACAATCTGGCTTGATAGGCTGTAGATGTAGATACAGCCCGAGTAGAGTGAGCCTTGACTGGAAATGGTAGGTCTTTCCCTCCTGCGGAATAAGCGAAAGAGATGCAACTGGAAATCCATCTGGATAGGGTGACTTTGGAGACAGGGGACCCAATTTTGTTTTCCGAAAAGGAGACAAATAGTTGATCAGATTTTCGGAGATCTTTAGTTAGGTGCAGATAGAAACGTAACTGTCTGTGGACATCCAACTGATGAAATTTAAATTCTGCCTTGTTTGAAAAATGGGGAAAAAATACTGGCAACTCAATAGATTGATTAAGATTAGATATGGATGCCACTTTAGGAAAAAAGGAAGGGTTTGGTCCAAGAGAAACCCTGTCCTTATGAAAGATCAAGTATGGAGGTTTGATATAAAGGGCTTGAATTTCTGAAACTCTCCTGGCTGAAGATAGTGATAGCTATTAAAAAGGCAGTTTTCCAGGTCAAGAATTTTAAGTCACAGGTAGCTGCAGGCTCAAAGGGTGGTGAAGTAAGGGCTTGCAGGACAAAATTTAGATCCCAGGGCATGATAGGTTCTGAAACCGTAGGACGGAGTAATAGAGTGCCCTTCAGGAAAGCCTTACAGAGTCTGTGAGCCATCAGACTAGGCTCATTAGCAACATGAAAGTTAGAAATCGCTGCCAATTGAACTTTAATGGTAGCTGACGCTGAGCCCTGACGGAAAAGCATAGACAAAAACTCCAAGACTGAAGCAACTGGGGCTGTGTAAGGGTCAATTCCTTGGGTATGAGCCAAAATAGAAAACCTCTTCCATTTGCTAGAATAAATCTTCCTAGTAGAGGGCTTATAAGAGGAAGATAAAATATGAACTACCTCAGGTGAAAAGTGATGAAGCCTAACTAACGACAGAAGTGGAGTAACCAGGCTGTCAACCGGAGAGTCTGCAGAGAGGGGTGGAACTGTCCCGAAATGTGTGCCAGTAAATCTGGTTGTGGGTCCAGAATCCAAGGTGTGTCCACCATGTAGGGGTGGAGAAAGGGGAACCAGACTTGACGAGGCCAGTGTGGAGCAATCAGAATCATTCTGCTTCCCAAGGATTGCGCTTTCTGAATCACTTTTGATAGCAAGGGAAAAGGAGGGAAAGCATAAAGCAGACCGGAGGGCCAATCGTAAACTAGAGCGTCCCTGGGTGACTCCGCCTGTGGGGGGATCAGCGTGAAGTAGCTGCTGCATTTGGCATTGAGGGGGTTGGCAAAAGGTCGCAGCAAGGTTGACCCCATCTACTGAAGATTTGTTCTGCAACTAGACAATTCAGGGACCACTCGTAAGGCATCAGAATAGATCTGCTTAGCCTGTCCGCTATCACGTTGAACTTCCCCGGAATGTGCATTGCCACCAGAAACCATTGGGAAGATACTGCCCACTACCACACTCGCATGGCCTCTCTGCACAGGGGGTATGATCTGGTTTCCCTGTTTGTTCAGGTACCACACCACTGACATGTTGTCCGAGTGTATTGCAATAGTCCCTAGAGGTAGAAAGCTCTGAAGTGCCTGCAACGCAAGTAGCACCGCCCTCATCTCTAGAACGTTGATATGCAAATGTATCTCGTGATCTTGCCACGTGCTTTGGACTGTCCTGCCGAGATAATGCCCCCACCCCATCTGGGAGGCGTCCGTGGTCACTGTGGCAACCGGGGATGGTGGAACGAATGGTTTTCCCCTGTCCAGATTGTTGGTGGAAAGCCACCAACTGAGATCCTGTTTGCATCTGTCCGTGAGCAAAATAGGGTGGGAAACAGGAAGTTTTTGGAGAGACCATTGAGCAAAGAGGAGCCATTGAAGGAGCCTCATGTGCAATCTCACTAGAGGGACCAACATAATTGTTGCTGCCATAGTCCCCAGGAGTTGCAGAACCAGTCTTGCCTTTGCTTTCCTCAGGGGAAGCAGGGCGTGCACCTGTTGCTGTAAGACTCTGATTCTTTCCTGCGGTAGAAAGGCTCGCATTTGAACGGTGTCTAACTCTGCACCTATAAAAATGACATGCTGTGAGGGCAACAAGGCAGATTTTTCCCAGTTCAGTGTTACGTTCAACTGTTGACAGAGAGTGATCGTAGCGTCCCTGGTTTGGATTAGTAGATGCCTGGTGGGGGCGGTAAGGAGCCAGTCGTCCAGGTATGGAAACACTTGGAATCCTAGACATCTCAAATGAGCTGTCACCACTGCCATACACCTGGTGAACAACCTGGGGGCTATGGTGAGACCAAAGGGCAGGGCTCGAAACTGGAAATTACTGGCTCCCAGCCGGAAGCGTAGATGACCCCTGGATGCTCTGTCCATTTTGACATGGTAGTAAGCATCCTTTAGGTCGATGGAGCACATCCATACTTCTCCCAACAATGGGAGAATCGATTGTAGTGTGACCATACGGAACTTGGACTTTTGTACATAGTTGTTCAGTTTGCTGAGATCTAATATGGGTCTCAGGTCCCCTGTTCTTTTAGGCACCAAAAAGAATCTTGAGTAAGTCCCTAATCCGATCTGGTCTGAGGGGACATGCTGGATGGCTCCCTTTTCTAGCAGCTTTGAAACCTCTGAAGCTGCGAGATCCCTTTGACTGGGTGGAATGTCCAGGATTCTTTTGACTGGAGGGGGAGGTCTGATGAAAATGGGATGACATAACCTCCGGAAATTATTCATAATACCCATCGGTCCTGGGTGATGCTTCACCAGGCTTCTGGGTATAACGATATTCGGCCCCCCAACTGGCTCCGGAGATGCACAGTCAGGCACCCCATCAGGAACAACGGTAGGGAGAGCCGTGAAAGGAATCGCGGTCTCCCAAACTGGGGGGGCCCCTCTGCCTCTAGGGCGGTGTCTCCCTGAATAACCTCCCCCTCTGCCTCTGGAGTGGGACTCAGCTTGTGCACCAGGAAAAAACCTCTGTGATTTTTTGAACCACATCTTTCCACCCCGCTGGGCCTTGGGGTAAGGCCTAGAGGGAAGGGAAAAATGGACCCCTACAGCAGACAGGGTCTTTCCCTCTTGCTCGCACCTGGTGAGGGAGTCTTTCACTTTGGTTCCGAAGGAAGAACCATCAAAGGGGGAGTCAGTGAAGAAGACTTGAAGGCCTCCGCAAAATGACAAAGGAGCAGCCAGGCTTGCCTTCTAAGGGTGACTCCTGAGCTTGCTGCCCTACTCTCTCCCTCGGCTGCATATGGAGGAGTTGACGATGGAATTGAGGGTAGACACCTGGGCGTTAACCATCTGGGCCACCGCCTCAGGCACGTTACCCGCAAGAGTATCTCCTAACTCCTTTAGGAGATCTCTCTGGAACCGAGTAAAATGAGACAGGTAGTTCAGTGACCGTAAGGTAAAGGTTGCTGACGAGAGGGTACGCTTCCCGTACCAGTCCATGGTCCTAGACTCCTTGTTAGGAGGATGGACGGAGGAAGAAATCTCTGCTACTTCCTTCTGAGTGGCCGCTGCCACCACCATACCATCCACAGAGACTCCTTTGGACAGAAACTCCTTACCCGGGGGAACAGAAAGAAATTTATTGGGTCTCTTGGGTACGGGTTCCACAGAATCAGGGTTCTCCCACACCCTCCGACAGATTAAATCCAAGAGCTAGTCGAAGAGTGGGGACATCCAGGAGGCGGAGGACTGAGCACCAAAGGCCTTCAGGAAGACCGACTCCTCCTCGGAGGGGGCTTTGGACGGCCAGTTACCTCTCCGTTTCAATATCTCCAGGATGTCGGAGAAAGAAACATAGTCAGAGGATGACTTGGAGGACCCCTCCGATTCCTCGAGGTCAGTATCTGAGGTGAGAGACTCATCCTGGGAGTCTATGTGCCTCCTCTTGCAAGTTTTCTTTCTAGGGGGCTCCTCAGGCAAAAATTCTGAGGGGCCCTCAGAAACTTGGGGACCACTCGTGGGGGTATCCCTAGGCCTTGGGGCTCCGCTGTCTACAGATAGGTGGTGATCAGCGACTCTCACCGGCATGGTAGGGGACAGAATGACCGACCCTCATGATGTAGCTGAAGATCTGGCCAGCGCACTCCGCATGGCATCAAAGGCTGCCCCCCGAGTCCGAGGATTGGCCAGCCTCCGAGACCATGACAGGAGTCAGGGTTCCACGAGCCGAGGCACTGAGTGGGAGACTAGGAACTGAAAGGTGTCCCGAGGTGTCCCCCTCGGGCCCGACTATAGAATCCAGAGTCCCGAACCCTGTGGACGGCGCCTAAGGGGTCGGAGCTGATGTCGGCACTGATAAGCCTGGAAAGGCCATCGGAGCCGACCTAGGAACATCACATGGAGCGGAGCATTCCGGCTCCGAAGACAGAGATGCGCTCTGAGGAGGAATAATCGAAGAAGGTATCGGGACTGGCTCCGGAGCTGACTGGGATGGAGCCGAGAACAATTTAGCCAAAACCGGTGACTGAAGGAGCCTCTGCACAACCCTATCGACATCCACATCTGAAAGTGTCCTGGAGGATTTGGAGGACAGGGAGGGTGATCGAGATCTCCTTTCAGGTGACACAGGTCTGGGCGATCGGCTCCGAAGAGGTTCCATCAACACCGACACTTCCTGTGGCCCTGAGGACAGTGGAGCCGAGGAGGTCGAAGCTAGCTTCATTACTTTCTCCGATGGCTCCGAGGAGACTGAAGGAGCCGGAGATCTCTTTTTTGATTTTGTGGACTTAGATTTTGAACTGGAAGTAGAATCCATGGCCTCTTCGAACGAGGGTTTCAAGAGTCCCTTGAGAATTAACTTATTCTGTCTCGGAGCACCCTGGGACTAAAAGCATGGCAGAAGCTGCATGACTCCTGCAGGTGGATTGGTCCCAGACAATAAACACATACTGAATGTCCATCGGTGATGGACATCTTGTAACCACACTTAGAGCACTTTTTAAAACTCGCAGGTTTGTGCTCCTTGGAATCTTTGGACATATTGAAATATAATCACAAAACCCAATATGACGAGCAAGTCACTGCCTGACAGTTCAGTCACACAAAAACCACTAAGCGCAGGAACAAAAACTTTCCACAACAACAGCACACACAATCCTCAGAAGGAGAAACCCTAAGACGACTAGGGCTAAAAACCTCCAACTAAAACGGTTTTAGATCAACTCGCCAAAAGAACAAAAACAGACACTAAAACCTCTAAGTTAAATGGTTTTAGATCGCAAAAGACCAGCACAGGGACAAGAAAAGGGACGGACTAGGTCCTCTAACTGAAACAGGTCTAGCCCGTTGAAACAGCTAGTGGGACACCACAAAGACAATCGCACTACAGATAATAACCAAAAACACCAAATAGAAATAGCTATTAAAATAGCTTTTGTTTGTAACAAGTTCTCTCAAGAAGAAGAAAAAAGGTACTTAGCCACAGCCAAGAGCGAGACCACTTCCGAGCTACACGAGTGGCAAACGAGATCTGGGGATATGGAGCAATGCAGCATGGGATACCTGCTTAGCCCAGCCAATAGAAGACTTCGAGCTAGAAAAGTTTGGCCGAGTCGGAGCCGATATTCGGCTCCGAACCCATGGGTAAGAATGAAGACAATACTGGACTACATAACATACCTAGTTTAGTGAGTATCTATAAATCCTGAGTGGGGGATGGTGTCAAAAGCCTTGATGAGATCTAGACAGATGAGGGTAAGGTGGTTTACACAGTCTAAGGCTTTGGTGACTACTTCAAAGAAGTCTATTAGGTTCAGGAGACATGATCTGCCTTTTACAAACCCAAACTAGGTGGGGGTCTAGAGTGTGGAGATTACCAATGTCTTTGTTTAGAAGTTCCGTGATGATACATTCCATGGCCTTGCAGACCAGGCTTGTTAGGCTAATGGGGCGGTAGTTCACGGGGTCCGTGGTGGCTCCCTTTTTGTGGAGTGGGATAACTATCGCTGTGCACCATTCACTAGGCACAAAGCCTGAGTTGAGGCTATGATTGAACATGGTGCTTAGGTGTGGTGCCAGCTCATTCTATACTTTGTGTAGAACACAGCCTGGGATGTTGTCAGGTCCCATGGATGCTGTGTTCTTGGTTTTGGGGAGTGTGGTTTTTACCTGTACAGCCATGATTACAGGAACCTTGCATTCTTCCGCTATAGAGATGGGCCCTTTAGGGGGTGGGGTGGGGGTGGGGGGGTAAAGTTAGCAATGAACCTCTCTGCCAGGATGTTGGCAATACCAGTTGGTTCTGTATATTTAGTGCCATTGTGTTGTAAACTCAGAGCAGATCTAAGTGTTGCCATTGAGATTCCTGACATAGCTATAGAAAGCTTTGTGGCAGTCTTTAGAATCAGTGGCAATTTTGTTTTTGTAACTAGCTTTGGAGGATTTTATGAGGGATCTCAGCTTCTTACTGAGGTTGACCAGAGAGTTCCTCCAATCATGGGATTTTTCTCTTTTTGGAAGTAGTTTTTTTCTTCTGTTGTAGAGTTTGTTTATGGCACGGGACCACCAGATTGGCTTCCATTTTTTGGAGGACAGTGTCTTGGTTCTGTTAGGGATAGCACGATCCATGCACACGTGTTAAGTGCTTATAAAGTGCATTTGTGTAGGATTCAGCAGTCGTACCTCTATTGTCTGTCTGCTTGGGTGTCGTGAAGTTTGCCACTTCTGTCTTAAGAAGAGTGAAGTTGGCTTTGGAAAATTTTTTTACGGTGGTTTCCCTAATGGGGGGTGGGGGGAGGATGTGGATGTCTAGGGTGATTACTTGTGGTTGGATTTGACCAAAGAGGAATTGACCTCTGGTGTGGAACACCGGTCACCCATGTTGGTAATGCCCAGGACTAGGATATTGCTGCCCGTGGTGGGGGTGTGGATAAATTGATCCAAGGTGTTGTAATTTATAAATTCCAGAAAACTTTGAGCAAAAAGTTGGTACATGACTAGTTTTCCCAGTTAATGGTGGGGTAGTTGAAATCGCCCATTATTAGGGTGTTGGGTTGTACCTTAACATTTTCCAGTGTATCAAGAAAAGAACAGTGGGAATCCTGGGGCATGGTGGGGTATGTATAGCAAGTCACAATTTGGACTGCAGTCTTGCCCAGAGTTAGTTACCATTGGACATTCTCGGATGCATTATGTTGAGCAACTAGCCTGGAGGTGTGGATATCCTTAATGAATATGGACACACCTCCGCCTTTAATGTTTCGGTCCAGGTTAGGTGGCTAAAAGGTGTGGTACAAATTATAGCCTGGTAATGCAGGTGTGCTCTCTGGAGCCTTGAACAAGGTCTCTGTCACTGCACAGATGTCGATGTTCTCCATTTTAAGGAGTGCCTCGAGTGAATGCATTTTGAGGTCTAGACTTCTAGCATTGAGTAGCATTACCCTCAGATTTTGCTTGCTTGTACCGGTTACGGTAGTGAATTTGTCATTTGAACCTTGCCTAAAAAAAGCACTATACAGGTGGCAAGAGCCTTGACCAGTATCCGGAATCCCAAGGGCGACAGGTGCAGGCCATCTCTGGTAAAGCATCGTGGTCTGTCGATCATGTCATTCCAGGCAGACAGATACTGGATCCCCTTAGAATGATACCAGAAGCTTAGTTAATTGTTGAAGTCAATCATTTTGTCCTTGTACTGTGGTATCATTCTGGGTGATGGCAGGATGCTACTCACAGCTAGGGTCATACCTGCCTGGGCTACAAGATCGGATTGTTCCTCCATGTCTCTTTTCATGTAGTCCAGGGAGGTATGTCTCCGGTCATTCACACCAACATAGACAATGACAGAGTCACATTTGTACTTGTTGTACAGTGACCTGGCTGCATGCATTATGTGGCGGATCATGGCACCCAACAGGCAGTTAACAGTAACTTTCTCCTTGTTTAGCCTGGTGAGTGGAACATCAATGTGCCTGACTATAGTCACCTATGACTAGAGTATTGGGTACGTTGTTATGCCTTATGGACTGTGGTTGAGTGGCACACTGAGTTTGTGGGCTATGTGTCATTAGGGTTGTGCTGGGGGGTGGAGGTTGCTTGCATTTCTGCTTTAGAGGTCTTTGTTGCTTGAGCAGATTTTTATTGAGAGCCCCCGTGAATGTAAGTGTGCGTTTTGTGTTTCTATGTGTGTGTTTTGGTGGTGCAGGTTTTGAGGGACTGTGTCATGAGTGTAGTGTGGTGCTGTGTCATGAGTGTGGTGTGGTGCAAGTGTCTACCTTCTCCTCCTGACTGTCTAGTCCAGTCTTGGATGAAGAGAGCTTTGCTTCCAGTTTGGCTATATAAGTGCATCTGTCACAGGTTGTAGTGTTTGGTGGTAGGAGGAGAGGGTTGTCTGTGTACATAAGGCAATTGCTTCATTGCCCCAAGATGCCCAGATTCATCAGGTAGACAGGAAAAAACACCAGGATCTGACCCTTAGACATGCCTGAATAGGTGCTTATTTATTAAGTACCAAAAACTGTTTTCCTCTAGACAAGTGAGGAAAGTTGAGTGCTGCAGTAATTTGTAGCTTATTTAGTGCTTATGAGTTCTGAACAAATGCTGAGCTCAAAGAAACAGATTTGAGTGCTAAAATTAAAAAACTGTCTAGTTCTACGGGAAAAACTGAAGAGCAGACTTTATGGTGCTGGGAATAGTTTAACCCAGCTAAGCGGCGATGCAAAAGTGTATTTTGTTTTTTTTAACATAACAGTAGCAAGTGAGCAAACTGATTTAAACAAATTAACCAATTAGCCAATAAAAAGCTAAAAACTGAGCCCCATTCCAGCAGTCTTCGATCAGTCAAGTTCTAACTGCACACTCCTGCCACTAGGGTGCAGGGGAACCTTCTCCAAAAAAAGATGGTCTGGATTAGTGCTCAAGTTATACAAACAAAGCTAGATTCAGCAGGTCTGAATTTAGTCTGTGCTACAGCAAACAAGGCGTACCAATTTCAGAAGGAAACAAACAGTTCAAATAAGCAGGCACAATAAGCCGTTAACCAGAAACTCCCACCTCAGAAGGGCAGAAATCTATCCTCTCCTCCCACAAGAGTGCAGACCACAGCTTCTTAATGTAAAACAACTGGCCTGAAGCCCAAGTGCTTAAACCAGGACTAATACACTTTTAGAATAACGGACACTAAGCCCTCAGTCAGCAACTCCCAACTTAGAAGGATGTAAGCTACCTGTCCTGCCACAACAGTTGTTGGTTGCGGTTTGTCTTTTCGGCTTTTCCCGGTTAGGGGTTGCCACAGCGGAACTCCGGTCTG
Organism: Protopterus annectens; assembly: GCF_019279795.1. NCBI lineage: Eukaryota > Metazoa > Chordata > Ceratodontiformes > Protopteridae > Protopterus > Protopterus annectens. The sequence goes on along the minus strand of NC_056748.1, from coordinate 46,300,189 downwards.
CTAATGATTGGCAGTAGATTTTTATGGTGCCGAGTTGCCAGCCCGAGCCCAACCTTCAACGAAGGCACGCCCATTCACGCTTGTCTTTCGGAGGCCACTCGACCATGGGGAGGACATGCAGACTCCACACAGAAGGCGCTCCAGCCGTGAATCCAACGGGAGAACCTCTTGCTGTGAGGCAACAATGCTACCGCTGTACCACCGTGGCTTCAGACCACAAACCTTCTTAATATAAAACAACTGGTCTGAAAGCCCAAGTGCTTCAACCAAAGGCCTAGAATAACAGTTACAACTGAATCAGGCTACTACCAAGCAGTAATAAATGCAATTAAGTACTTTTAAAAACAAGCAGCAAAAGCAAAATAAAGTAGGAAGAAAAACACATACAGTAAAAGCAGATGAATAAAGTCCAATTTTTTTATATAACAATAGAAAACGAGCAAATTGATTTAAACAAATGACCCAATTATCCAGTAAAAAAGCTCAAAACTGAGCCCTGTTCCAGCAGTCTTCAATCAATCAGACAAATTCTAACTGCACACTCCTGCCACTAGGGTGCAGGGGAACCTTCCCCACAAAAATAATGGCCTGGATTAGTGTTCAAATTATATATTAATTATTATATATCAGCATGCCTGAGTCTAGTCTATGGCAGAGCAAACAAGGCGCACCAATTTCAGAAAAACAGTTCAAATAAGCAAGCACAATAAGCCTTTAACCAGAAATTCCCAGCTTGGAAGGACAGAATCTAGTCTCTCCTCCCACAAGAGTGCAGACCACAAACCTTCTTAATGAAAAATAACTGGCCTGAAGCCCAAGTGCTTAAACCAGAACTAATACACTTTTAGAATAACAGACACTTTTAGAATAACAGACACGGAGCCTTCAATCAGCAATTCCCAACTTAGAAGGATGTAAGCTACCTGTCCTGCCACAACAGTGCAAACCACAAACCTTCTTAATGTAAAACAACTGATCTGAAGCACAAGTGCTTTAACCAAAAGACTTATAATAACAGTTACAATTTAATCAGGCTACTACCAAGCCGTAATAAATACAGCAGAATAAATACAATTGAGTCCTTTTAAGAAGAGGCAAAAGCAAAATAAAGTGCATTTTTTTAAGTAAAGTGCAAGGAGAGAGGAAGGAGGAGCAGAAGAAAAATTCATGGTTAAGAATCTAAGTGGGTTGGCCTTCTCAAATGTTCTCTCTGTATTAAGTAGAATAATTTTCAGGACAGATGAGAAACAGATGTCAGAAAATATATAAAATAATTCAGTCAGGCAAAAAAATAATTTAGTCAGGCAAAATTAAGACAATGCAGAACTTTGAAAGGTTAAAATGCCAAGAAATATACTTATCAAGCCTTAATGCAAACCAAACATACCAATATCATCACAGGCAACTTCATTGTAAGACACACTGATGCGCCACTCTGTGGGATGTACAAAGACAGCTTCATGGTCAGCTGCCTACCATACACAAGAATCCACCACATCACACAAGACCCTGCATCACAACATGTTAACAGTCACTGTACATGTGATTGTTAAAGTCTTGAGACATACCTCCATGGGTGATATGAAGAGACATGGTAGACCTCTCAGAATGCATGCCTGAGGCAAGTAAGAACATGGTCTTGAGCAGTAAGAATGATGCAACAATATGATCAAAAGATAATCGACTTCAACAGTCAGCTTATATTCTGGTGTCATTCTAGGAGTAACAATATACACTAGCCTGCAAACAGATGACAGACCGTCCAAACTGATTTGTTAGGGATAACCTGCATATGCCCCCAGGCTTATATACTGGCTAAAACCTTGTCCATTCTTTTAGTGTCTTTTTTTAGGCAAAAATCAGCCTTTAATAACTGAAGTATCAGGACGACAAATGTGTAGCTGCTCAGTGCTAAGAATCTTAGCAAAAAACTCCTCAACCTACAAGTACTACTTACCCTGGAAAATGTAAATAAATGCATCAACACAGAGACCTGGTTCAAGACCACTGAGAGCACTCTATTGGTGAACGGCTTCACAATGCCCATTACACACACAGGCACACTGTATTAGACAAATACACTGAAGGCAGAGAGGTCTATATATTCTTTAAAAAAAAAAAAAAAAATCTAGTCTCCCCTCCCGACAAGATAACCCGGAACTCCATGTCCAGCTTACTATAAACAATATCCTTTATGATATCATAGCTCCCCTGGGTCCCCCATGGCCCATACGTCCTTCCTAATCAGTATGGAGTCAAACACCATTCTCCTACAACACTTCAGCTCTTGCACCATCAACTGGCAGACTTTTACATCTTCAAACATGTACACGTAGGGATGTCTAGACTTCATAAATACAAACTCCCTGGACCAGTCAGTCCACACCCCAAATGGAGACATAAAAGCCTAGACTAGGGACTTACCAATATAAGACAACTCCGCTTCCTTCCCATTATAACCTCCATCCTGGTAAATCAGACAACATATCACTCACATTCACCTTAAGAATGAAGTTAAAATCATCCTCTAATACCGCAGGATTTAGAGACGATGCAAAGGCTAATCTACTAAAACTGACTGATGACCAGAATCATTTCTAAAGTCCCTTCCACCTAAATCATCCTAATGCTTACATATAATCCTTTACCAAGATTTTATATATATATATATATATATATATATATATATATATATATATATATACATATATATACATATATATATATACATACATATAAAATCTATATATATATATATATATATATATATATATATATATATATATATATATATATATATATATATATATATATATAGATTTATATATATATATATAATCTATATATAATCTATATATATATATATATATATATATATATATATATATATATATATATATATATATATATATATATATTATATACACACTACACACACAGACTATACACACACACACACACACACACACACACACTATTTATATATATATATATATATATTTTTTTTTATACTCCTATGGTACAACCCTAATATAAACAGGCTCTGTAATAAAAGAAAAAACTCACTGCATGCAAAAATAAATCTAAATCTCAAGAGGCTAAATATGTTCTTGCTAAACTAAACAAGGAACTCTGAATCTTGATCAAATCAACCAGTCAGATGCGAGGTAAAACAGCGACCTAGGTGAAAGATACCTACAATGCTTTCTTTAAGTCAGAAATCTCAGAAACAATACAGAGCTAATAGTAAATATCATCACATACTCATCCTGGAGGACATGCTAATCTAGTAGTCAAATCCATCTTCACCATCACCACCTTCTCCCCTCCAATATTCTCACATCAAACACCCACGTCTGCCTGCTGCTCATATCTTTCAAGAACAAGTTCTTAAAGCACCATCTAAGGCCAAGACCACCACATCTATGGGGTCAGGTAACATACCAGGCTTCCTACTGCCTAGCCTGAAACGTACATCGTCACACCCCCTACAAGGGGTATTCAACATTAGCCTTAAAAAAGGCTTTACGCCAGATGAATGGAGAATGGCAACAGTCATTCCCTTTAGAAAGAGGGGAGCCACAACATACCCAGGTAATTATAGACCCATAAACCTGACCAGCCTAATCTGCAAGTACAACACATCATTTCAAAACACCTCACACCAAACACAAACTTGCATATGCTGAGATGCTTAGAGGCACCCTACCTAAACCACAGAGGCCTCCTTAATGTAACTCAAGTAGTAAGTACCCTCAGCAACCACACACACACACACACACACACACACACACACACACACACACACACACACACACACACACACACACACACACACACACACACACACACACACACACACAGCACCCACTAAAAGACGAACAGTAAAAAAATGTATTTCTTCAAGGGGGGGGAGTCAAGCCCTCTTTGCATCTCTTATGTACGGATTCACTTTTAATCTCCTTACTTTGTTACACTCACTCAAGTTTGCTGCTGCTCCAAGAAAGAGCATTTGCTGACGGGTAGTGCAAAACTTGCCCTGATGTTTCAGCACAAGGTTGTGGAAGTTAAAGCACACAAGATATACTGCCTTCTATGGTAATCATTGTGCCTAAATGAGGCAAACAGCAGCACATGTACACATGCCACCCCAAACAACTGTGGTGTGGTGCACTGAATGTAATCCTGAGCAAATGAATGCAAGCCAGAGTGTAGAGGTTATTCTAAAAAGCTGGTACAGAATCATCATTCAAGGAACAAGGAGTTTAAATCTACTGCAACTGCCATGACTGGGCTGTGCCAAAAAATACCAAACTTTGAAAAAATGTACTTTAGGATAGCAAGAAAGTGCTTTTGTGAATGTCATATTGAAGCGTCACAACACACTGGTTCAATCTGTTTTTAACAAATGCCAAAGAAACTACTGCTATAGCAATACTGTGTACTAGTGCTTCAAAACACCCAGATGATTTTATTCACTCAACGTCCACTTAAACCTGCCTTCGGGTCTCTTTTGTAAAGGCTAGAGAACATTCATGGCTCAGGTTGACCTGCAACTGAGTATATCTTATTCAGACTAAAGTGGATTTTGAATGGCGTTGTACTCTGTTCTTTCATCCAGATTATCAAATGCAGGATACGACAATTGGAATGTTCTAGCGTCAATTAAAAGCTGCTCCTTTATTCCCCTCAATTTTAAATTAATAAATAATTCTAATAAATAAAGTCATTGCCCATTTTACCAACAGAATTCAGTATAATTTCAAAAGCAGCCATGTTTAAAATCTTTCTTATAAACAGAGTTGACAATGTTTATAAACAAAATGAAGAAACTCTGACCTGGTTACGGAAAATCAATCCCATAATTCCGCCAGCTAGTTCCAGAATAAGGCAAATGGCAAGGATATACAGAAACTGAAATATAAAGTGTTGTGTTACTGGCCACAAACCAACAGTTTGAAAACAATGGTGTTTACATTTTCATTGCAGAATAAAACTGACAACTCTAATTTGAAAGGACAACATGGCAGCTTTAAAAACTGTGAAAGAAGTCAGTGCAGTTATGAAATGGGTAATTTGGCAAACTAAATATCAGAAACATACCTCAGGAAAAGAAACTGTTAGTAATGGATCATTACAGATGTGTAAATAATCACAAATTACTAAATACATTTTAAGAGGAGTTGGTCAGCATCTCCAACCTAATGTGCACACTTGTACCCAACTATCATGGCGCTGTTTTGGAAGGAAACAATTCACACTAGGAAAGTCATGTGTGAAAATAAAAGCTAGTCACAACATAACTAATTGTACAAAGCTGTTCTGTCTTCTGTACATTTTTAATGTTATTTTATGCATCATAACCATTTAGGTGCTTAACTTTGCCAGACCACCTAGAGGAAACCCAACTTCAAACATTTTCAAGGCATTATTGTTGCAGCATTTTATGCTGGTCTCACTATTTCTTTACAGATTCAGCATGGCTTTCAGCCAAGCTTGTTTTTCTTCTCAAAGCCAGCAATATTTCAGAAAAAAATACTAACCATCAAAATATGTGAATAATGTTCTAATGGCAAAAGCCAAAGAAATAAAAGCAATATACTACAGATATTACTGCTAACCAATCACCCACAACTCGGGTACTATACTCACCATATCCACAATAAATAAAAAAATTATTTATTTATTGCATTTCTTTACCAGGAAGGACCACTGGGCCAAAAAGTACAAATTTTCAGTGGAGGCCCGGGGAGAAAAGCTCCCCAGTGATATATACAATACATACATTTTGAAATATACAATGTACAAATTTTGATAAAAAACACAAATAGTTCTTATAACAATAGAAACAGTAAACAGAGTGTTCTGACAAATGAAAAGGTAATACACCTGTAAACAGATGTGACTACTGACATTACAAATAGTTATTGATACAGAAGGAGGTAGTGTAGCAGTGTAAAATATCAATTGACAATATTTTTACACCAGGGTACAGAAATGGATTGTCTTCTTCTTTCAGCTTTTTCCCTGTTAGGGGTTGCCACAGCAGACCACCTGTCCGCTCATGATTGGCAGCGGAGATTCACAGTGTTGAGTTGCCAGCCCGACGCCCAACCTATCAAGAGTAAAGGTGATGGTTAGGAGGTAGTATAAGATGGAGGGAGGAGAGGTAGGGGTAGAACAGGGGAAGAGGCAAAGATGGGTATGGAACAAGGGAAGAGATAATGTCAGGTTGTGGAGAGTTGGTGCGCGTACATTGCCAGTGGGAGAAGAGATGTAGTTTCAAAGATTTTTTGAAGATAGACGTATCACTGGCAGATCTGAGTGAGGGTGGAAGAGAGTTCCATAGCTTAGCAGTGGAAAAGGAGTGGAGTGTTTGAAATAAATACTCCCAAACCCTCACCATATGCACATACATTCCTGACAGTACCTCCAAATTTACCGCAACTACTCCTGAATAATTAAAGGTCCTTGGTTAACATTTTCAAGAATTTGACTGCTATCCTGTTTGATGGGCTTGTCCAAGAAACATGCATACTTCCGAATACTTCTGCAATATGGGTACAACATCCCTGGCAATGTTCCTGAACTTCCAGCAGACCTAGTCATACAGGTAGGAATGGTACAACATGCCTAGTCTAGCAAGGCACCAAAAAAGCCCTTAAAATCACTTCTGACTTGGTGTTGCAAGATCCTATGTAGTCCAGCATGTTACACATCACACGCACGATTATGGTTCATTTGACCTAAAAAAAGTGGTTCAATAGATCGAAAATTCATTTCAAATAAATATATTTCCAAAAGTTTTTTTTTTTTTTTTTTTTGCAGGGGGGCAAGTCTCCTTTGCATCCCCCCCCCCCCATGTGGGAGGCCTTTGCCTCCCACATCTCCCTAACTTAAATATACAAACTCCAGTCACACAACCACTGAGAAAAAAAAAAAAAAATCACTGCTGGCACATGCACAAACACTACAAGCACATGCACAGAGACTTCTAGACTTGGAGGTACAGCTTAACAGTGGACATTAGCAAGGAATTAATAATGATTAGCACCAATTCATTTTATAATTCCTATTCCAAAAACAAACCAAAAATAATTTTCATTCAAATGTAATTCAGTTACTTGTGGTTTAGCTCAAATGAACCTCTTTCTTTTTAAATCTAATGGACATAACCATACATGCAAATCAAATCCACACACTGTATGTATACACACACACACACACACACACACACACACACACACACACACACACACACACACACACACACACACATACACACACACGTGTATATAATGAAAAATCACTATTAGATTGAAACATTAAATATCGAACAAATTCATCTACAATTACTTTAAGATGGTTTAGTTGAAGATAAATGGCAATCTCAACTTTAAACTAATGGGTTACATTTATTATCATCTCACACTCCCAGAAATTAAATATACTAACTGCAGGGTCACATGACCTCACAAAGGGGAAAACCATCTGAATTATGCAGTAATTGATCTGCTGAACTATGACCATTACATATTTCATCAATACACCCCCCCCCCACACACACACACACCCTTTCAAACACAAAAACAACAGGAATTCAAAGTTTTATCATTCTTTAAACCATTACTTCAGCAGTAAAAAATACTGACTACACAAATCTTAAAATACTAGCTTAACTTTAAATTGTTGTACAGTTAATGAAGTGCAAAGACTCCCCCACCTGAAAATCATCACTCTGAATAACATGCATAAGGGAACAATTTACCAGGGAGGTGCAGGCATGTACCCCAGACAGCAATCTCGAGGACAGCCAATACCCCAGTCACAACACATGCTCTTAAGCAAAAAAAAAAAAAAAAAAAACGGTACACAAAGTGCACATTCCCTCTCCCCAAGAATTAACCTACCCTGCATCTCAGTCCTGATTAATGTCTACAACACCCGTCCTAGGGTGCCCAATAACGCACAAGTTACTACAGCACCCCAGGACAGAGTTAGACAGCCCTGCACAATTATCACTCCTTTTGCCTCATTTTACAAAACCCAGCAATAGGTGCAGAGTCTCATACAAGTACTACCTTCTGGACCTTATTCCTGATTGATAACAGCGACCAAACACAAGCGCCAAATCTCCACATAGAGTTAGCACAGCCTCATGAATCAGTGAAACACCTGCAGCCCTAGTTAGCACAGCCTCATGAATCAGTGAAACACCTGCAGCCCTAGTTAGCACAGCCTCATGAATCAGTGAAACACCTGCAGCCCTAGTTAGTACAGCCGCATGAATCAGTGAAACACCTGCAGCCCTAGTTAGCACAGCCTCATGAATTAGTGAAACACCTGCAGCCCTAGTTAGCACAGCCTCATGAATCAGTGAAACACCTGCAGCCCTAGTTTGCACAGCCTCATGAATCAGTGAAACACCTGCAGCTCTAGTTAGCACAGCCTCATGAATCAGTGAAACACCTGCAGCCCTAGTTAGCACAGCCTCATGAATCAGTGAAACACCTGCAGCCCTAGTTAGCACAGCCTCATGAATCAGTGAAACACCTGCAGCCCTAGTTAGCACAGCCTCATGAATCAGTGAAACACCTGCAGCCCTAGTTAGCACAGCCTCATGAATCAGTAAAACACCCGCGGCCCTAGTTAGCACAGCCTCATGAATCGGTGAAACACCTGCACCTGTTGTCAAAGGCATCACAAAAATACATGGAAATTTAGAACAACCCCTCAACCAGCAAGTTTCTGAATGGTGGGAGGAAACCCAAGGAACTGTCAAAAAACACCCCCACAGGAGTACAGGAAGAACAATTCGAACCTTGGACCCTGTAGCAGTGAGCACAGATCATTAATATTGTACTAGTCATGAACTGGTAACAGTAATTCTCCTTCCCTATCCAAACACAGTAAGTTACTTTAATATCACTGATGGTCCTTTGCTGTAAAGCACCTCAATTCCTTCAGTCCACACTCATTACTGGAGTACTAGACTTGGTCAGTGTCAGCACCACAATACGTCTGCCATCCTGTCTAAGCAGTCAAGTACTAAGAGCCCACCACTGGATACAGTACTTACTGACACACACACACACACACACACACACACACACACACACACACACACACACACACTATCCATTCAGCCTCTAACTTGCAGAGGTCTGGGAAGCCCTCCCTACTGTATACCAGCAAAACGTTCATTCTTAAATGACACTACAGTTCCTAATTCATTAATATATGCATGGCTCCCAAATATGCAACAAAGTCTAAAATGTTTAGGATTTTTGCTTGGAAGTGTTTGCATAGGTATTTTATACCCCAAGCAAACTCCAAATAATTCTTCCTCAGGTAGACTGCAAATGCTGGAAGTGTGATTGGGAAGAAAGAGGTAACTGGCAACATACATTTTGGGAGTGTAATGAGTTGGCAGCCTTTAAAAATTCCTTGCAGACTACTATTTCAAAAATACTAGGTGAGCAAATTGGTGCAACTAAGGGAAAGTTTTCTTTGGGCTGTGATACAGAATCGGAATTGTCTAGACATAGCAAGGCCTTGCAGAGTATAATTCTGGTCCCTGCCAAAAAAGCAATTAGGAAATGGTAATCAAAGTCTAAACCAACCGTACCAGTAGCAGCGGAAATAGTAAGATAAAAGAACTGGAAGGGGGATCTTTAGAAAAGGGTAGGAGCAAATTACACAGAAAAAGATGGTAACTGTGGGAACAATACATGTAGAATAATGTTTTGGAGGAGGATTGAGGTTTAAGGAAGGCAGGAATTGAATGAGCTGTGTAATGTTTGAATGACCATGACTACATAATGTTTGCTACTAAAAATGTCAATATGGTTTGTTTTCATTTATATAAATGTATGATTGCCTATGTCTTAAGTGATAATTCAATAAAAATGTTAATTAAAAAAATATCCCCAACTCATTAACAAGTACAAGCATATAATCCTCGACAGCACACACACAAAAAATCTTGAGTACACTCTCAGTGAATGTCAAATCAGCAACACTATACATCCCACTCTCCTCCATAACCAGTATCACCCCCAACCACACTAATATGAAGTGCCCAAAATCTGTGCCCAGTAGCCTTTACAGCCCCCATCTTGTGTGTGTATACAACACATACACACACGCATGCTTATATAATTCACAGCAGCACAAAAAGCCACTCACAACAACCACAGATGCCTCCAACCCCTAACAATTACAAAAGAACTGGAGGCGAACACTCCTAAATGGCATCACCATTCATATTCGGTGAGCACAGGATAACTGAAAGCTCTTACTCCTGATAGAGTGACAAACCTCCCCTGAGGCTGTGTGGCACTTGTGGCTGTTACATCAAGTAAGGGGGTGGAGGCTTGTTCACTCACTTCACCCAGAGCCCCAAATTATTTCTATTAATGTTACAATTTGACAGAATGGGGTTTCTATCTAGCAGTACTTGAAATATTATTCTATATTAGAATAAAGCCTTTGACAATGTCTGTGCATTAAAAACACTGAAGGCTTAAAGGTTCAAAACAGTAAATGTTGAATCTTTAAATTTCGAAACAGAAAAACAGCACAAAACGTTTATCCCTGAGGACTAGAGCCTATGTACCCCCATACCCCATGCAAATTTTAAATAGCAGCTCTGAGAAAGCACAGCCTTGGGGAAAGGCAAAGGACAAAGCCCTCCCCCCAAAAATATTATAACACAGCAAAAATGTTCCCAACATTCAACCAATGCACACGCGATATATGGAGAATACAATCAAACGTCCCCAAAAAACATCAAAACACAGCAAAGATGTTCCCAACATTCAACCAATGCACACGCGAAATAAGGAGCATTCGATCAAACATCCCCAAAAAACATCAAAACACAGCAAAGATGTTCCCAACATTCAACCAATGCACACGCGATATATGGAACATTCGATCGAACGTCTCTTTGGTACTAATCATACTGCTTTCAGCCAGTTTTTATATAACCAAAGTGATTTTTTAGTACTAAAGTCTTCCCTCTTTAAACCATGGCTTAATATGCGAATTTGTTTTCACTCAAACAAAAAGAAACACATGTGTTTCTTTGGTAGGTGCTGTATGCTGTAGCCACTGTATCTGATGACAGTTTTAAATCTCGTCAGACTTTGTTATTTATACTTCAGCCTCTCACTCGAAGCACAATATCTCCAGAGAACAAAGAAAGTACAGTTGTGTACATTTACCATAAATGTAGACGTTCAAGTGTATTCACTGTTGCAGTCATTACATTTGGGTAATCTGCTTGCAGTAGCCCTCAGTCGGCCTGATTATCAAAGTCTTGGGTCCTGCGTCGGTTGCTATCTCATCTTCCAAGATGTCAGGTCGTCAGGGGTATAAAGCATGCAGCCAACGCCATTACATCAGTTTTTCTTGCCCCAGATGTCAGGTGCCCCCTAATGGGAAGCAATTAAATCTATAATACAAGGATATACCTCCAATAAAAAAACAAATACACCAAAAAACTTTTTGAGCATAGTAAGTGAGTAGAGGTATAGCCAAAAAAAGAAAGGGGGCTGGAGGGAGGGAAACCAGGACTGCAACAGTGAATACACTCTAACATTTACATTTAAGCTAAGTGTACACAACTGTACTATGTTTTTTGTGTTTCACTGTTGCAGTCATTACATTTGGGTAGATTCCTAAAGCTAAGGTTGGGAGGAGGAATTCAAATAGAATTAGGACCAGCTATAAGGCCCTGCAAGACTGCAGTGGCAAAACCAGCTCTGGATTTAGAGAAAACTGGCAAATGATAATGCTTGGTGAAAGTATGCACAGAACTCCACATAATAGCTTCTCGGATGTCCCTTGTAGAGACACCCCTGAGAAAGGCTGTAGAGGTAGATGCAGCCCTGGTTGAATGAGGTCTGATGCTCTGTGGGATAGGTTTTCCATGGTGCTTATAGCAGAAATGAATGCAGTGGCCTATCCATTTTGAAATGGTTTGCTTTGAAATAGCTTTCCCCTCTGTCCCTGCAGCAAATGCCACCAGCAGTTCAGATTTCCTTTGAGGTTTAGTCCTGTCCAAGTAGAATCTAAGTTGTCTGTGCACCTCTAAGGAGTGCAGTATCCATTCCCCTTTGTTCTGTGGGTTAGGAAAGAAGGTAGGCAAATTAATGGACTGATTAAGAGCCACACTGGATACCACCTTGGGCATGAAGGAGATTGGTTCTGAGGTACACCCTGTCCGCATGAAAGATGATGAAAGGCTCCACTGCCATAAGGGCCTGTAATTCAGATACCCTTCTTGCAGAAGTGATTGCTAAATGGAAAGCCGTTTTCCAGGAAAGGAATTTTAAATCTGCAGTAGCAGTTGGCTCGAAAGGAGGAAGAGCAAGTTTCTCCAAGACAAAGTTAAGGTCCCAGGCTGGAGTTGGAGCTCTCCACGGTGGCCTTAAATTTTTGGCCCCCTCTGAGGAACTGCTTGAGCAGTGGTTGAGAGAAGAGGGGAGGCTGTGTGCTATAATGAGCTGAAATGGCTGAGGCATGAATTTTGATGGAAGAAAAAGTCAAGCCCTTATGAAGCATCTCAGTCAAATATTGTAGAATCTGAGGTAAATTGGGCACTGCTGCGCTCATCCCTTGAGATGGGTTCCAGGTACAAAATCTTTTCCATTTTGCAGCATAAGATTTTCTAGTACTAGGCCTCCCAGCCTCTAAAATGACATCCATCACTGATTTACTGAGGGGTGGTAAAGGAGAGACTAGGTGATTAGCCAGGCTGCTAGGTTCAGGGTTTGCAGCGGAGGGTGCAGAATCTGGTTCTCCTGCTGAGACAACAGGGAAAGAGTCTGAGGCAGGTGCCATGGGGCCAAGCATGACACACTGCGCAGGAGGGGGTACCAGTGTTGGCGTGGCCAGTCCGGTGCAATTAAAATCGTCCTTGGCTTGTCCTGTTTGATCTTTAGAAGTACTTTGGAGAGCAGAGGTAGAGGGGGAAAGGCATAAACTGATGTTTTTTCCAGCTGAAGGATAGAGGATCCACTTTCCAGGCTAGTTTGTGGGAATCCTTGTGCACAATTTGTCCAATTGATGGTTCTGAGGGGGAGGGGGTCAAACAAGTCTATATCTGGGCTCCATTTGCTTGTCCGCATGTTGAAAATCCTTGGTCCCAGTTTCCACTCGTGTGGGTCCATGAGGTTTCTGCTTAGTCCATCTGCCAGTATATTTAATTTTCCTGGCAGGAATTGAGCTTGTAGATTCACTTTGTAGCTCAAGGCTGTGCTCCACAATGCCATGGCTAGTCTGCAGAGGGGGTAAGAGCGTGTACCCCCTGCTTGGTTTATGTACCACATGACCGTGGTGTTGTCAGTCTTTACCATTAGTTGTCCTGGAAGAATGTGGTCCTTGAAGGCTGTCAGAGCATTCTGTACAGCTAACATTTCCTTTTGATTTATGTGTAGGTGCAATTGACTTGGGTTCCATTTGCCCTGAATGCACTTCCCTGCCAGGTGAGCCCCCCAAGCATAGTCTGATGAAACTGTTGTTAAGGTTTGGGCGGCAGGGGGTAGTGTGAATGGTAGTCCCTTGTTTTGGTGGCAGACTTCTGCCCACCAAAGGAACTCTAGGCGTAGGTAAGACAGGATAGGAATCATAGCTTCTAGATCCTGTGAACAGGAGTCGGCCAACCAGCACTTGCTAACTGCTTCTGCTTCGGGCCCTGCACGGCAAGAAAGACTGATGTAATGGCGTCGGCTGCATGTTTTATACCCCTGACGACCTGACGTCATGGAAGAAGGGACAGCAACCGATGCAGGACCCAAGACTTTGTTAATCAGGCCGACTGAGGGCTACCGAAAGCAGATAACCCAAATGTAATGACTGCAACAGTGAAACATGAAGAACATCTGGGTTTTTGTGGCCACTTGTTTGAAGTAGGCTGTCAAATGAGTCAGTTTCTCTGGCATGAGGAAAGCCATCTGGGAAGTTGTATCCAAGCTTACTCCCAGGAATACAATTTGTTGACAGGTTACCAGGCGTGATTTCTTTTCATTTATGGTGTACCCCAGACAAGTCAGTACCCTTTGAACAAAGACCAGATGATTCAAAAGTATGTCCTGGTTTTCTGCCTGAATTAGACAATCATCCAGGCATGGATATATCTGAATATTTCTTTGCCTGCAGAATGCAATGACTGGAGCTAGACTTTGTGAATACCCTGAGCACAGTAGATAAGCCAAAGGGCAGTGCAGAGAACTGATAGTGCATGTAGCCTGCTTTGAAGCGTAGGTATCTTCTGCAAGACTCCCTGATAAAAGAAGCATACTTGCACATCCATAAGTCTAGTGTTGCCAACCATGCATCTTTACCTAGCATATGAAGCAGCTGGTGAAGAGTCAGCATCTTGAATTTTGGAATCACCAGAAAGGTATTTAGAGTAGAAAGGTCCAGGATAGGACGCCATGTATTGCCTTTTCTGGGTACCAGGAAGTGTCTCTAATAGAAACCTTGTCCCTTTTCCTCTTCTGGTACCAACTGAATAGCCCCCATGCTTAAGAGAGTGTGTACTTGATTTAGGGCCTCTGCCCATTGATTTGGGGGTAGGTCTGGCCACCCGCTTGGTGTTGGTAAGGTGTGGAAGTGAAATCTGTATCCTTGGGATACTACATTTAAAACCTATTTGTCCTGGGTAATGAGTTCCCAGTTTCTGGCCTGCAAACCAATCTTTCCGCCTAAAGGAGCATTTGGGAAGTGCTTGGAAGTATTAAAAGCAAGTCATTGATACAGTTTTCTATGGGGGGGGGTCTTACTGCTCCCTGATTTGGATGCAGAAACCCCCCACTGCTTAGTCTTGTGTGTCCCCTGGGACTGAAACCTGGGGTTTCTGCTGTGTCTGGGTTTGGCTTGAGAAGACCTGGAAGGGGCTGGAAAGGACCAATTCTTAGAGGGCCAGTGCCTACTAAATCTAGGAGGCTGAACTTGTAAGAAATCTTTAACAGTTTGCATAGATTTAGCTTTATCTTCCATCTTTTTAAGAACTTCCTCCGCCTTGTTGCCAAACAGGCGGTCCTGATTTAAGGGAGCATCCAACAATTTAGCTTTAACATGGTCACGCAAAGATTGCTCCTTAAGTCAAGCATGCTTTCTGAGCACAGACCCAGTAACAGCAGCCCTGCAAAAGGTCTGTAATGAATCAAATCCACATTGCAAAGTATGTTTTCCAACCTGTTCAACAGAATGCATTAAACCCTATAATTCTTTATTTTCCGCACAGTCAGGAATCAACATCATTTTCTGTTTAAGCAATCCAATAACATGTTGCTAATACTTTAACATATGAAACTGGCAATTTAAGACCCTAATGGCCAAGGTTGCAGAAATGTAAGCCTTCTTACCCAATCTATCCAGTGCCCTTGAGTCTCTCTCAGAAGGAGTAGGATTTTTAGCAGTAGAAGCCTTAATGCCCTTGGGTCCCTGTGAAATAGTCTCTGGATCCGGAATAGGGATTTTAAAAAGGAACTTGTGTGAATCAGGAACCCTGTAATATCTGTCAGGTTTTCTGGGAGCAGGAGGCAAAGAATCAGGGGCCAAACTAAATTCCGAAAAAGCATCATTAACAATGTCTAATACAGGAGGAATAGCTAAAGGCCTATGCTAAGGCAGGAGTAAGAAATCCCAGAGCCTCTTTTCTGAATCAGAAAAATCCTGGCTTTCCCAGTGGAAATGCTCCCTTAGAGCATGCAAGGTTTCACCAAAAGAAAATCCTCTGGAGGGGAAGCAGAGGGAATAGAGTCCTCTGCATCAGAATCCACATAAGTAGGTAAGGGCAAATCCAGATCATCAGAAGAATCAGAAAAAATCAGAATCCTGGTCAGAAGATTCATAAACAACTTCAGTCCTAGGTCTCTTAGAAGGGGGAGGTTGGCTTCCCCTGATTAGAGTTATAAGATCTTCAGCCATTCTTATCATTTGTTTTTTAGGCATAGAGACCTGAGCATGCGGCCTGGGCATGTTTTTTTTTTTTAGGCATGGTTCGAAATTTAGGCCTAAATGAAGAAAGAGGCGTCTGTTTAATATGCAAATCTGAAGGCCTGAATACACCCTCAGAAGCCGGTGCCTGCACAGTGGCTCCGGACCCATCCAAGGTAGAGACATCCGCGGGTTCCATAGTTGAAGCATCTCGCGGCATACCGGACTCCGAATGGGTCTCAGTAGAGGCCTGCGAATCGGAAGTAACTGGTATCAGTGGCTGTGAAATCGTCTCACTGAGTACCGGTGAACTGGCGACTGGCTTAGAAGCGTCATCGGCAGTTTTGGACCTCGGCGGCCTGTCTCTATCTTTATCTTTGCGTTTTTTCGAAATCCTGGTAGTCGGATGGCTAACCAATGACATTTAACCTAAATATTTAGAGGCAAAAATATACAGACGATGGATAGTGCACTGATTAAATAAAGCGCAAAACCGACAGCAAGGTACATCATGGTCAGGGCCTAGGCAAGGAATACAGTACGAATGAAAATCTTTATGAGGTATTTGCTTTCCACAAGCAGTGCAATTATTAACTTTTACTGACATCGGTAAGGAATAAGAAAAAGTTTCCCCAAAGGGGTACTTACCTTTAGTTGAAAACTTCGGTTCTGAAACTCGAAAACGAAAATTTCAGGAGTCGGCCAACCGGCACTTGTGAACTGCTTCTGCTTCGGGCACCACACGGCAAGAAAGACTGACGTAATGGTGTCGGCTGCATGTTTTATATCCATGACGACCTGACGTCATGGAAAAAGGGACAGCAACCGACACAGGACCCAAGACTTTGTTAATCAGGCTGACTGAGGGCTACTGCAAACAGATAACCCAAATGTAATGACTGCAACAGTGAAACACTAAGAACATCTAAGCAGCTTTAAAATATGCACAATCAGTACATTTTTTTTTTATTTTAGTCACTTTTCTTGGTCTGAATTTTTTTTTTCTTTAGACTCCTCAAGTTCAATAATAGCTTTTCACACAAAAACCTTTTCACAAGCCCCACAACCATGTCTCACTGGTGACCTACTTTCTTCCTCAAACACTAAGGTTTCGAGGCTAAGCAAAGAGGATCAATATCATTGATCGAGCAACTCTGATTGCTTAGTGAGATAAAGCCCCCAACTGTAAGTGGGGTTCAGGTACTTGCTTAGATATGTGATCGGCTAGTTTGGAGAGGATGGACATGCCCATCTGAGGAGGAGAGAGAGCAGACACTAATCAATCCCATAACCCCTAAAATGGAGTGGTGGCAACAGAAGCGATGGACCTGGGGCAGGTATTCGGCCACCAAATCATATGCCATAGTCCTTGTCACAGGTGTGTACAAGTATGCACTTGCAAAGGGAGGGTATAGTGGCTCATGTGATGACAGGTCATATATCCCCCTGCCAAAGGAAATGGCAGGTCTATAAATGAACTCATGAATGGGATCCTGATGAAGGCACAAGCCACCCTCATAGCTAGCTGAATGATAATCTGCCCAGATGGCTCTTGCCCTCACGCTGGGTACATCCAGTACAGTTGAACTAATATGCTCTACCCCAGTCAGGGAAAACATTCAATAGGCATGAGGATAAAAGACACCTTGAATACAGCATCACTCCATTAACCCACCATAAATCAGGGCCACATCAAACATCTCCCTATCTCCGCCCATCCACAAACTTCATTCCTCCAGCTCATAATTAAGGATGAAGCAACAGCAGAGTGCAGGGCAGGAAAACACAGGGCATCAGCATTGCCTACACCTGACCTAACACAAGAAATAACTGCATAAGCAAAAGGGTCAATGTGAAGAACTGGGTAACATCAGTAGGTAACCTGACCTAACACAAGAGATAACTGCATAAGTAAAAGGGTCAATGTAAAGAAATGGGTAACATCAGTAGGTAACCTGACCTAACACAAGAGATAACTGCACAAGCAAAAGGGTCAATGTGAAGAACTGGGTAACATCAGTAGGTAACCTGACCTAACACAAGAGATAACTGCACAAGCAAAAGGGTCAATGTGAAGACCTGGTTAACATCAGTAGGTAACCTGACCTAACACAAGAGATAACTGCATAAGCAAAAGGGTCAATGTGAAGAACTGGGTAACATCAGTAGGTAACCTGACCTAACACAAGAGATAACTGCAAAAGGGTCAATGTGAAAAACTGGGTAACATCAGTAGGTAACCTGACCTAACACAAGAGATAACTGCATAAGCAAAAGGGTCAATGTGAAGAACTGCGTAAGATCAGTAGGTAACCTGACCTAACACAAGAGATAAAGTACATTTTTGTACCTACCATAAATGTAGATGTTCGAGTGCTAATACAGCTGCAGTCATAACAGATGGGTTATCCTGCCGTCAGGCGGGTCCTCGGTCGGACGAATTCCAAAGTCTAGGTCCGGCGTCGGTTGTCGTCACTTCTTCCCTGACGTCAGTGCGGCAGGGGTATAAAAGAACCAGCCGACGCCATTTTCTTCAGTTTTTCTTGCCCCAGATGTCAGGTGCCCCCAGAAGGAAGGCAAAACATAAACTTATGTAATAATGCAATGTAATATAATAAAAAAACCAGTAGTTTGCAAGCAAATACACCATAAAAGAATACCCCAATCAGGATGTATGAGGAGGTGTTTGTCATAAGGCCTGTCCCAAGAGGGGATGGAGGGAGGGAAACCTGGACTGCAGCTGTATTAGCACTCTAACATCTACATTTATGGTAGGTACAAAACTGTACTATGTTCATCGTGCATACAGCTGCAGTCATAACAGATGGGTAGAATCCCAAAGCTAAAAAGGGGTGGCAGGCACTAAGTGGAACTAGGAGGAGCAAGGATGCCCTGCAAGACTGCTGTGGTAAAGCCCGCTCTAGATTTAGAGTAAAGTGGAAGGTGATAGTGCTTGGAGAAAGTGTACACAGAACTCCAAGTGGCTGCTTCCAAAATGTCCTTGGTAGGAATCCCCCTGAGGAAAGCTGCAGAGGTAGCTGTGGCCCTTGTGGAGTGAGATCTGCTGCTTGTAGGTACAGTTTTTCCATGAAATGAGTAACAAAAGCATATGCAGTGGGCTATCCATTTTGAGATTGTCTGTTTGGAGATAGCCTTTCCTTGAGCACCTGTAGCATAGGACACAAAGAGTTGTTCTAATTTTCTGAATGGCTTTGTCCTGTCCAAATAATAACGAAGTTGCCTGTGAATGTCCAAGGAATGTAGTAGTCTTTCCCCTTTGTTTTGTGGATTAGGGTAAAAGGTAGGTAAGTGGATAGCCTGATTCAAGGCTACCCTGGATACTACCTTTGGCATAAAGGAAGGGTTGGTTCGTAAGGAAACTCTGTCCTAATGGAAAATGATGAAAGGTTGCACAGCCATGAGGGCCTGTAGTTCAGAAACCCTGCGTGCTGAGGTGATAGCCAGAAGGAAGGTTGTTTTCCATGACAAATATTGCAGTTCTGTTGAAGCAGCTGGCTCAAATGGAGGCAGGGTCAGTTTTTCTAAAATGAAGATGAGGTCCCAAGCAGGTACTGGTGGTTTCCTTGGGGGTTTTATATTCTTAGCCCCTCTGAGGAACTGTCTTAAGAGAGGATGAGAGAATAAAGGAGGATCAGTGTTGTATTGTGCAGAAATGGCTGAAGCATGGATCTTGATGGAGGAGAAGGAAAGTCCACTGTTTAACATCTCAGCTAAGTACTGTAATATTTGAGGTAAATTTAGTACCCAAGGATTCTGGCCCTTTTTCTGATTCCAGGCACAAAACCGTTTCCATTTGGCGGAGTAGGCTTTTCTAGTAGAAGGTCTTCTGGCCTCCAAGATGACATCCTGCACCTCCTTGGAGAGGAGGGTCTGTTGGGAAATCAAGGAATCCTCCATGCGGCTAGATTGAGGGTTTTCAGCTGACTGTGAAGAGTTTTGAAGTTGTGCTGGGTCAACAGAAGAGGCACTAGAGGCAGGATCCATGGTAGTGAATGCGTCAGGCTCTTCAGAAGTGGATACCAGTGTTGTCTTGGCCAGTCTGGAGCAATGAGAATCATGTTTGGCCTCTCTGCTCTGGCTTTTAATAGAACTTTGGGCAGCAGAGGAAGAGGTGGAAAGGCATAGACTGTCAATGTTGTCCAATTGAAAGAAAGTGCGTCCACTTTCCAGGCCTGTGGATGATAGGTCCTTGAGCAAAATTTTTTCAGTTGGTAATTTTTGTGGGTAGCAAAGAGATCTATGTCTGGCTGTCCCCATGCCTGAATTATCTGTGCGAAAACTTGAGGATGCAACTTCCATTCATGTGGATTTGTCATATTTCTGCTTAGGTTGTCTGCCAGCGTGTTTTCCTTCCCTGGCAGGAATTGTGCTTGAAGTTGGATTTGCAATTCCAGAGCCGTGTTCCAAAGGGACATGGCTAGTCTGCACAGGGGGTATGAATGAGTTCCTCCCTGTTTGTTTATGTACCACATCACTGTGGTGTTGTCTGTCCTTATTAATAGCTGTCCTGGATGCAGTAGGTCTTTGAAGGCCATAATAGCATTTTGTACTGCTAGCATTTCCTTTTGATTGATGTGTAGGTGCTTTTCTTTTTGGGACCATTTGCCCTGAATGCACTGATCTGTCATGTGCGCCCCCCAGGCGTAGTCCGAGGCGTCTGTTGTGATGATTTGATTTGCTTGAGGCATGCAGAAGGGGAGACTTATGTTTCTTTGGCATGCTTGAGCCCACCACAGAAATTCCTTTTGAAGACATGGAATGAGTGGTATAATTGTTTCCAAACTGTGGCTGTGTTGAGACCATAAGTTTTTTAGGTACCATTGAAGTTTCCTCATATGCAGCTTTGCACATGGGATCAGCAGGATGCAAGATGCCATGAATCCCAGAGCCTGCAGGACTTTCCTTGCAGTCAGCCTGGTGAAGGTTGCCATTTTTCTGAAGTATTGAGATAGTTCCCCTTGCTTCTCTGGCGTGAGGTAGGCCATCTGGGTGTTTGTATTCAAGCTGGCACCCAGGAAAATTATTGCTTGAGAGGGTATTAGCTTTGATTTCTTTTTGTTGACTGTGTATCCCAGAAAGTTCAACAATTTTATTACAAACGCCAGGTGTTTCAGAAGTATGTGCTTGCTGTCCGCTTGGATCAGGCAGTCGTCCAGATATGGGTATATTTGTATCCCTTGAAGTCTGAAGGAGGCAATTACTGATGCCAGGCATTTCGTAAACACTCTGGGTGCAGAAGATAAGCCAAAGGGCAATGCAGAGAATTGATAATGGGTTGAACCTGCAAGAAATCTGAGGTATCTTCTGCAATCTTGTCTGATAGGGACATGCAGGTATGCCTCCTTGAGGTCCAATGTTACCAGCCAAGACTCCTTGCCCAGCATGGGAAGAAGCTGCTGTAATGTGAGCATCTTGAATTTTGGTACGAGTAAATGTGTGTTTAGGATGGATAGGTCCAAAATAGGTCTCCAATCTTTGTCCTTCCTTGGTACCAGGAATAGTCTGGAATAAAAACCTTGACCCTGTTCTTTTGCAGGTACCTCTTGAATAGCTTTCATGTCCATGAGAGCCAAAATTTGTTTTTGTGCCTCTGCCCTTTGATTTTGTGGCAGGTTTGGCATGCCTCTCATTTTTGGAAGGGTGTGAAAGTGGAATCTGTAGCCTCTGTCTATAATGTCCAGGATCCATTTGTCTTTTGTGACAATATGCCAATTTTTTGAAAATAATGCTAGTTTTCCGCCTAAAGGTGCTGCCATTAAAGCTTTGCTTGGCATGCAAAGGGGAAAGTCATTGTGTCTGCTTTCTGAATGACTGAGATCTATCTTCTCCACCTCTTGGTGTAGGTGCTTGCCATTGTCTGGCTCTAAATGATCCTTGAGATTGCCCTCTACCCCTCGGGCGCCTGTATCTACCTCTTTGAGGTCTGTCCGTGGCTGGAAAGGACCAATTTTTTGAAGGCCAGTTTCTGCTGAAACGTGGAGGTCGTACCTGTAGGAGATCTTTTACTGTTTGCATTGATCTTGCCTTTTCCTCCATTTTCTTTAGTACCTCCTCAGCTTTAATACCAAATAATACATCTTTTTGAAGAGGTGCATCTAGTAATTTAGCTTTGATATGATCTGGTAAGGAGGTTTGCTCTTTGAGCCAAGCATGTCTACGTATGACAGACCCTGTAACAGCAGCTCTACATGAGGCCTCTAAAGCATCAAAAAGTACAGTTTTGTACCTACCATAAATGTAGATGTTCGAAGATCCACATTGCTGCAGTCCTAACACTTGGGTAGTCCGCTGTCCCTCGGTCGGCCCGAATATCAGAGTATAAGGCTGACGTCGGTCAAGGCGCATTTGACTGACATCAGAACGTCAGGGTACAAATGCGCATGACCGACGTCATATCCTCAGTCTTTTCTTGCCCCAGATGTCAGAAGACCCTAAAAAGAAAGGTCAAAACCCATAGACAACAACTAAACAACCAACCAGCCTAATACCAAAAATATGTACAATATATACAATATATACACTATACCTCAGAAGGATAACCCAGGCCACACAACCACCTCAAAGTACAGAGGGGAAGGAGGGAGGGTAAATTGGACTGCAGCAATGTGGATCTTCGAACATCTACATTTATGGTAGGTACAAAACTGTACTATGTTCTTCATCCCACATTGCTGCAGTCCTAACACTTGGGTAGAATCCCAAAGCTGAGGTAAGGGAGGATGGCTAAACTATAATGAAGCAGGGGCTGCCAAAATGCCCTGCAACACAGCAGTGGCAAAACCAGCCCTGGATTTAGAGTACAGAGGAAGGTGGTAATGCCTAGAGAAGGTATGCACTGAACTCCAAGTGGCTGCCTCCAAAATATCCTTAGTAGCGACCCCCCTCAAAAAAGCTGTTGAAGTGGCAGTAGCCCTAGTGGAATGAGGCCTAATCCCAGCTGGAATCTCTTTGCCATGATGGGAATAACAGAAGGCAATGCAAAATCCAATCCACTTAGAAATAGTTTGTTTTGACACGGGCTTGCCCTGAGAGCACAAAGCAAAAGAAACTAATAACTGCTGCGATTGTCTGAACCCTTTAGTTCTGTCCAAATAATATCGCAACTGCCTGTGTACATCTAAAGTGTGCAAAATCTTTTCCCCTTTAGATTGTGGATTTGCATAAAAAGTAGGCAAATGAATAGTTTGGTTTAAAGCCACACTAGAAACCACTTTAGGCATAAAGGAAGGATTAGTACGTAAAGATACCCTATCCTTATGGAAAATTAAGAAAGGCTCAACTGCCATAAGGGCCTGCAATTCAGAAACCCTTCTTGCAGAGGTAATGGCCAACAAAAAAGCAGTCTTCCATAACAAATATTTCAACTCAGCAGTAGCTGCAGGCTCAAAAGGTTGTAGAGTGAGTTTCTCCAACACAAAATTGAGATCCCAAGCAGGAGTAGGAGCTCTACGTGGGGGTCTTATATTCTTTGCCCCTCTAAGAAATTGCTTGAACAAAGGCTGAGAAAACAATGGTGGGTCACAGTCGTAGTGAGCTGAAATTGATGCAGCATGAATCTTAATAGAAGAGAAGGACAAACCTTTGTCCAATAACTCAGTAAGATATTGAAGAGCCACACTTAAATCAGGCTCAGAAACATCCAAATCCTTAGCTGCACTCCAAAATAAAAATCTCTTCCATTTATCTGCGTACACTTTCCTTGTACTAGGCCGTCTAGCTTCCAAAATCACATTCAAAACTTGTTGTGGAAGTTGAGACCCTTTATGGTTTAAAACAGAATATGCCATGCTGTTAGGTGAAGAGAGTGAAGCTTGACATTGAGCAAATGACTGTCCTCCTGGGACAACAGATGAGGAATCAAAGGCAAAGGCCATGGAGGCTTCTGTACCAGACTTCTCAGTAATGGGTACCAGTGCTGTCGAGGCCAATCTGGAGCTATCAAAATCATCCTTGGCTTGTCCTGTCTGATCTTCAGAAATACCTTTGGGAGGAGAGGCAGAGGTGGAAAGGCATACACATGAAGATTTTTCCAACTGAAAGAAAGAGCATCCACTTTCCAAGCTGTGGGAAACCGCTTTGTGCAAAACTTTGGCAGCTGGTGGTTTAGTGGAGAAGCGAACAGATCTATGTCTGGAGTTCCCCAGGACACTGTCAATTTCTGAAATACATGAAGATCCAATTTCCACTCGTGGGGATCCATGATTTGTCTGCTTAACACATCTGCTAAGGAGTTCTGTGCTCCCGGCAGAAACCTTGCCTGAAGACTTAGTTGTAAACTGAGAGCAGTCTCCCACAAAATCATTGCTTGCCTGCATAGAGGATAAGAATGTGTTCCCCCTTGCTTGTTGATGTACCACATGACAGTTGTGTTGTCTGTTAGAATCAACACCTGCCCTGGAAGAAGTAAATCCTTGAAAGCTATTAATGCAAACTGGACTGCTAACATCTCCTTCAAATTGATATGTAGATGCTGTAGTCTGACAGGCCACTTGTCTTGTATCCACTTTCCATTTAGATGAGCTCCCCAAGCTTTGTCTGAGGCATCTGTTGTTAAAATTTGACTCGCCTCTGGCCGGGTCACAGAGAGTCCCTTGTTTAGGTGACATTCCTGAGCCCACCACAAAAATTCCTTTTGAATGCAAGGTATTATTTGAATGACAGTGTCCAGATGCTGGCAGTGCTGTGTCCATACATTTTTGAGATACCATTGCAACTTCCTCATATGCAGTTTGGCATTGGGAAGCACCAGAATACAAGATGCCATGAACCCTAAGGCTTGAAGGACTGTCCTTGCAGTCAGCCCGGACTGAAGAGATAGATGATGGAAGTAAAGGGGAAGATTCTTTTTTTTTTCCCGGGGTAAAAAAGGCCTCTGGGTTGCTGTATTCAGTCTTACACCCAGAAAGCACATGTCTTGAGAGGGTACTAGACTGGACTTTATTTCGTTCACAGAATACCCCAGGCATCTTAGCACTGCTATCACATATTCCAAATGACGAAGAAGCTCTTCCCTTCCTTGAGCCAGTATCAGGCAATCGTCCAAATAAGGATAGATTTGTATTCCTTTCAGCCTGAAGAAAGCTATCACTGGAGCCAGAACTTTGTAAATACTCTGGGTGCAGTAGATAACCCAAAGGGCAATGCAGAGAACTGATAATGAAAAGTCCCAGCCCGAAAACGCAGATACTTCCTGCAACTTAGCCTGATAGGAACATGAAGGTAAGCCTCCTTGAGATCCAAAGTTACCATCCAGTGATCCTTGCCCAGTAGAGGTAAAAGCTGTTGTAACGTCAACATTTTGAACTTGGGAATGTCCAGATAAGTGTTGAGGATAGATAAATCCAAAATCGGTCTCCAAGTGTTTCCTTTTTGGCACAAGGAACAGGCGAGAATAAAATCCTAGGCCCCTTTCTGGCATAGGAACCGGCTGTATGGCCCCTATTTGGAGTAACAGAGAAATTTGCTTGTGAGCCTCTATTCTTTGTTGAGGAGGAATGTCTGGCATGCCTTTGAAAGGAGGCAAGGTATGGAAATAAAACCTGTAACCGTGATGTATGATATCCAGTACCCATCTGTCTTGGTAATCAAACTCCAATTTTCTTTGAAAAGTGCCAACCTTCCTCCCAAAGGTGCTGCCAGTCGAGAAGGTTCTGGCAGCTGAAAAGGTAAGTCATTGGGTCTGTTTACGAAAGGACTGACCCCTGCCCTCACCCGAAGACTGTGCAGGAGAACTCCCTGTCCTAGGCCTGAAAGAGCCCTGACCTCTGCCCTGCCACGCCTAGATCTACCCCTAGACTGGGAATCATAAGAAGGATACGTCCACCCTTTAGTAGGCCAATTTCTACTAAACTTTGGAGGCTGAACCTGCAAAAAATCTTTAACAGTCTGCATAGACTTAGCCTTGTCTTCCATTTTCTTCAAAACTGCCTCAACAGGAGAACCAAACAAGACATCAGATTGCAAAGGGCATCCAAAATCCTAGTTTTAACATGGTCAGATAAATTTTGATCCCTCAGCCAGGCATGCCTGCGAAGAACTGACCCAGTAGCAGCCACTCTAGACGAGGCCTGTACAGCATCAAAACCACATTGCAAAGAATGCTTACCCACCTGTTCAGAAA
Organism: Protopterus annectens; assembly: GCF_019279795.1. Classification (NCBI taxonomy): domain Eukaryota; kingdom Metazoa; phylum Chordata; order Ceratodontiformes; family Protopteridae; genus Protopterus; species Protopterus annectens. Next base: position 46,274,097 of record NC_056748.1, on the reverse strand, counting down.
CATGCACTAAATCTTGTAACTCTTTACAATCAATACCTTCCGCCAGAGCATCCACCTTAGATTTCAACTGTGAAAGGAGATAATTTTGATATTTCAACATGTGAAACTGGCAATTCAAAGCTCTCATGGCAAGAGTGGAAGAAGTATAAACTTTCTTTCCCCATCTATCCAAGGCCCTGGCCTCCTTATCTGCAGGAACCGGATTCTTGACAACAGAAGCCTTTACACCCTTAGGCCCCTGGCTAACAGTTTCTGGGTCTGCCCTAGGACTCTTAAAAAGATACTTATGAGCTTCAGGCACCCTGTAATACCTATCTGGTTTAACAGGAGCAGGAGGCAAAGAATCAGGATTAAGCGAAGCCTCTGCAAACACATCTTCCACTACATTCAGAACAGGAGGTATAGCTAAAGGCCTATGCTGGGGTAAAAACAAAAATTCCTAAGCCTTTTCCTGGAATCAGAGAAATCCTGACCTTCCCATTTAAAATGCTCTCTCATGGAGTGAAGGGTCTCTGAAAAGAAAAATCCTCAGGAGGAGAAGCAGAAGGAGTAGAATCATCCACATCAGAATCAGAATAATGAGAATACTCCTGCAAGTCTTCAGCCGAAGACTCAGACACATCCAAGCCTGCTCATAATCCCCAACACAGGTTCCATCCTAGGCCTCTTATCAGGAGGGGGCATAGAGCCTCTAATTAAAGTAATTAAATCTTCTGCCATTTTAAGCATGTGCTTTTTGGGCACAGAACCTGAAGAACTAGGAGTGACACCCACAGAAGCAAAACTAGACCTGCCTCTAGGAGAAGCCTTGGAAGCAGAAAGAGAGGGCCTAGACACCTTAGGAAGGGAGGGAGTACAGTTACCTGAGAAGCCCCTACAGCCTGACCTGCCTCCTGGGAGGCCACATCCTGTAAAACACAGTCTCTCCCTGGGACTCCATAGAGGCCTCCGTGGAACCACCGGTTCCACTGACGCCTCTAAAGAACCGGCGTCCGTTCGACGACTCCTCTAACCTAGGTTTAACTGCCTTGTCCTTGCGCTTCTTAGAAGAAGCGGCCGGAGCATCCGACGGCATATTGTAATTGCACCGCTTCCCAAAGACTAACCTGGCACAATCCAACCTACGCTTTATAGTGCGTTTATTGAACCTAGCACAAAAGCGACACCCACCAACGCCGTGGTCAGGTCCCAAACAAGGTATACACAAATTATGGTAATCCCTATGCGGTATCTGTTTCCCACAAGAAATACAGTTATTCACTTTTTCTGACATCCGGTAAACCACTGAGGCAAGGAAAAAACAAAATATTCCCCAACGGGGTACTTAACCAACTCTGACTTCGGTCTGAAACTCCGAATTCGAAAAATTTCAGAACGCCGAACGGCACTTGCAACACTGCTTCTGCATCGGACCATGCGGCAAAAAAGACTGAGGATATGATGTCGGTCATGCGCATTTGTACCCTGACGTTCTGATGTCAGTCAAATGCGCCTTGACCGACGTCAGCCTTATACTCTGATATTCGGGCCGACCGAGGGACAGCGGACTACCCAAGTGTTAGGACTGCAGCAATGTGGGATGAAGAACATCCACACTGCAAGGTATGTTTACCCACTTGCTCTGCACTATGCAACAAATTCTGCAACTCCTTTAAATCTGGTTGCTCAGGTTGTGTCATTTTGCTTTTCAACTGGGATAACAAAAACTGTTGATACTTTAACATATGAAACTGATAGTTTAATGCCCTCATGGTTAAAGTGGCTGAGGTGTACACCTTTTTCCCCCACCTTTCTAAAGCTCTGGAATCTCTCTCTGAAGGTAATGGGTTTTTGGCAGTAGAGGCCTTAATTCCCTTGGGACCCTGTGAAATAGTTTCTGGGTCAGCAGCATGGCTTTTGTATAGGAATTGGTGTGAATCAGGAACCCGGTAATACCGGTCAGGTTTAACAGGAGCCGGGGGTAAAGAATCTGGGTTCAGGCTGGCTTCTGTGTACACATCATCTAAGATATCGCAGAAATGTCAAGCACTCAAAAACCAGTAAGCAAGATGCAGAAGACCTGGATACCTTGACCGGAAAAATACTGTCCGGCCACAAAAAACAAAGTGGAAATAGTTGCTGATATGTGATCCAGCGAGCTATCAAACTTTTTCTCTTGCTGAGCAAAGATGCACAGATGTCAACGTTCTCCATACTGAGGAGTGCTTCGAGCGTGTGCATTTTGAGATTTTAAACTCCTGGCATTGAGTAGCATAATCCTCATTTTTTATTTGTGCTGTTTACGGAGGTGGGTTTGACTTTTGAGCCTTGCCTAAAAAAAGGCCCTATGGGGGCAGCAAGAGTCTTGGCCAGTATTCGAAAGCCTAGGGGTGACGAGTGCAAGCAGTCTCTTGCAAAGCAATTAGGCTTGTTGAGCATGTCATCCCAGGCTGACAGACTGGATCCCCTTTGAATGACACCAGAAGCTTAGCAATTGTTGAAATTGATCATTTTTTCTTTATACTGCGGTATCATTCTTGGTGAGAGCAGGATGCTACTCAGGGTCAGGGTCATACCTGCCTGGGCTACATGATCAGAGAGCTCTTCCATGTCTCTTTTCATGTAGTCCAGGGAGGTACGTCTCAGGTCATTCACACCAACATGAACAATGACAGTGTCATATTTGCACTTGTTCTGGAGTGACCTGAGTTATGTGGCGGATTCTGGCTCCCGACAGGCAGCTAACAGTAACCTTCTCCTTGTCCAGCCTAGTGAGTGGGACGTCAGTGTGCCTGACTATAGAGTCACCTATTTCTAGTGTATTAGGTATTTCGCCTTAAGGGCTGTGATTATACGGCACACTGATTTTGTGTTTTATGTGTTGTCTGGTTTATGACGGGAGGTGCAGGTTTTTTTGGGTGTCTGCTTTGGAGGTCTGTGATGCTTTTGCAGGTTTTTATTTAGAGCCTCAGAGTATGATTTCATGTGTGTATGTGTATTTTTTGCCAGTGCTGGTTTAGTATGTCTATGTGAGGCTGGAGATGTGGTGCAAGTGTTAACCTTCTCCTCATGACTGCCTGTTCCAGTCTTGGGTGGAGAGAGCTTAGCCTCTAATTTAGCTATATAATTGCATCTCTCGCATATGTTAATGTTTTGTGGTAGGAGAGGGTTGTCTGTGTACATGAGGCAGTTGTAACATTGCCTCAGGATACCCAGGTTCACCAGTTGCACTGGAAAGTATACCTGAAATTGCCCTTTGATCATGCCTGAATAGTAGGGTGAGCTGCTTAGTCGCTTGGTTGGTGAAGGGTTAATAATGAGCCTAGCCCTGCTGGGCAATCAAGTATTGGGGTATATTAGTGCTTGCTATTAGGTCTGAGCAAGTGCTGGACTGTAGGATGCTTTTTAAGTGCTTAGGTTGAGAGTTAGACTACTTCCAAGGGAAAAACTGAAGTGGAGACTTGGTGGAGCCAGGATAAACTTAGCCCTAGCTAACCAGCACTGCCTGGACGTGCAAACTCGTGCAAATGCAGTTTTTATAGCAGGGAAATGAAAGAGATAGAAATTAGCCCAAAATGGCCTATACACTATTAACTTCTGGGCTGGAACCACTCCTCCAGGGACAGATGGCTGCTCAAAGCTCTCTCTCTCACAGGTGAACAGAGAAAAGTACAGTTTTGTACCTACCATAAATGTAGATGTCCGAACTGGATAGCATCTGCAGTCATAACAAATGGGTTGTCCTGTCGTCAGGCAGCCCTTCGGTCGGCCGGATTCCAAAGTCTGGGTCCGGCTTCGGCTGATGTCGCACTTCACCCGACGTCATCTCTGCTGGTCTTCGGGTATAAAGGCATCAGCCGACGCCATTTTCCTCAGTGTTTCTTGCCCCAGATGCCAGTTGCCCTCTTGGAAGGCTAAATTTTGGATAAATGCCAATGTTTCCAAAAGGTAGAAGGTAAACACAAAAAAAAAGCATGTATGTACATATATACAAACAAATACACCATAAGAGACTCCCCCCCCCCCAGCTAGCTATTAGGAGGGTAAATACCCTAGGAGTACCACAGAGGGGAAGGAGGGAGGGTAATCCTGACTGCAGATGCTATCCAGTTCGGACATCTACATTTATGGTAGGTACAAAACTGTACTATGTCCTTCATGGATGCATCTGCAGTCATAACAAATGGGTAGAATACCATAGCCAACTAGGGGAGGAGGAAGAAAAAATTATGGTGTGGTTAGGATCCCTTGCAGTACAGCAGTGGCAAATCCTGCTCGGGATCTAGAATATAGAGGTAAATTATAATGCTTGGCAAATGTATGCACGGAGGTCCAAGTAGCCGCCTCAATAATGTCCTTGGTTGCCACTCCTCATAAGAAAGCTGTGGTAGTGGCTGTAGCCCTTGTAGAATGAGGCCTTATGTTCTGTGGAATTGGTTTTCCATGGTAGGAGTAACAGAATCTTATGCAATTTCCTATCCATTTGGAGATTGTCTGTTTGGAAATTGCTTTTCCTTCCCTTCCTGTTGCATAGGCTACAAAAAGCTGGTCAGTTTTTCTGTTACTTTTGGTTCTGTCCAGGTAGTAGCGTAGCTGTCTATGTACGTCCAAGGTATGCAGCATTCTTTCCCCTCTGTTTTGTGGATTGGGAAGAAGGTAGGTAGGTGGATTGCCTGGTTTAAAGACACTCTGGATACCACCTTAGGCATAAATGTAGGATTAGTTCTCATGGACACCCTATCTTGATGGAAGATTAGGAAGGGTTGTACTGCCATTAAGGCCTGTAGTTTCGAAACCCTCCTTGCTGAGGTAATTGCCAGTAGGAAAGCAGTTTTCCATGACAGGTGCTGTAGATCTGCTGTTGCTGCTGGTTCAAACGGAGGAGTGTCAACTTTTCTAGCACAAAGTTCAAGTCCCATGCTGGTAATGGTGGTTTCCTAGGAGGTTTTACATTCTTGATCCCTCTGAGGAACTGCCTGAGTAGAGGATGTGAAAAGACAGGTGGATCAAAGCTGTATTCTGCTGAAATAGCTGATGCATGTATCTTGATGGAGGAATAGGACAGGCCTGTATGTAGAAGCTCTGCCAAATACTCCAGAATGTTAGCAATATCTATATTCGACACATCTTTTCCTCTTTCAGCACTCCAAATGACAAACCTTTTCCATTTTCCTGCATAGTTCCTTCTTGTTGAAGGTCTGCGGGCTTCAAGGATAATGTCTTTAACCCTTTGGGAAAGATCTGGGTTAGTTGCTGCTATGTGATGTTCCAGGCAGTCAGTTGCAAAGTTTTTAGGTTTGGATGCATGATGTTGTAGTTGTTCTGAGTTAACATCAAAGGCATCAGGGGTATTGACCACATTTTCTCCCGAGACATGCTCCTCAGCAATGGGTACCAGTGTTGTCTTGGCCAGTTCGGAGCTATCAGGATTATCCTTGGACGTTCCTCTTTGATTTTCAGTAATACCTTGTGTATCAAGGGAAGAGGTGGAAATGCATATGCTGTCAGACCTTTCCAGCTGAAGGAGAGAGAATCCACCTTCCATGCAAGTGGGTGGAATGTCCTTGTGCAGAATTTTTTGAGCTGGTGATTGAGAGGTGATGCGAATAGGTCTATCTGTGGCATTCCCCATTTCTTTGTGATGGTCTTGAAGATGTCCGGGTGTAGCATCCATTCGTGAGCATCCGAGGTGGTTCTGCTTAACATGTCTGCTAGGGTGTTCTCTTTTCCCGGTACAAATATTGCCTGTAACTGGATGTTGTAGCTGAGAGACAGATTCCAAAGGTCCAAAGTCATTCTGCATAGGGGGTATGAATGAGTGCCTCCCTGTTTGTTGATGTACCACATGACTGTGGTGTTGTCTGTCCTTATCATCAAATGGCCTTCTTTGAGGAATGGTCTGAATTTTTGGATTGCCAGTTTTACTGCCAGCATTTCTTTTTGGTTTATGTGCAGGTGCAGCTGGTCCTGAGTCCACAATCCTTGTACGCATTTGTCCAGCATGTGCACCCCCCATCCTAGGTCTGAGGCGTCTGTTGTGATGGTTTGGCTTGTTCGAAAGTTGTGGAAGGGTAGGCCTGGGTTTGACTGGCATGCTTGAGCCCACCATAGGAACTCCTGTTTTAGGCATGGGATTAGTGGTATTTCTGCTTCTAGGCTGTGCCTGTGTTGAGACCATAAATTCTTTAGGTACCACTGTAGTTTTCTCATATGCAGTCTGGCATGTGGGACCAAGATTATGCATGATGCCATAAAGCCCAAGGCCTGCAGAACTTTTCTTGCTGTTAGTTTGTTCTGTTTTGTTAATGCCAAGAAGTAAAGAGGGAGTTCTTTTTGTTTTTCTGCAGTTAGGAATGCCATTTGTTTTACTGTGTCCAATTCTGCGCCCAAGATTGTTCTTGTTTGGGATGGTATCAGCCTTGACTTTTGTAAATTGACTGTGTATCCCAGGGCTTGTAGCAAGTAAATGACCCTTTGTAAATCTGTTGTCAGCTTGCTTTTGTTGTCCGCTTGTAACAGGCAGTCGTCCAGGTATGGATAAATTTGGATTCCTGTAGTCTGCAGTGAGCGATTACTGATGCCAGGCATTTTGTGAATACTCTGGGCGCAGTAGATAAGCCAAAGGGCAATGCTGAGAATTGATAATGCTCTGATCCTGCAAGAAATCTGAGGTATCTTCTGCAATTTGGTCGAATGGGGACGTGCAGGTATGCCTCCTTGAGATCTAGAGTTACCAGCCAACACTCCTTGCCCAGCATGGGAAGAAGTTGCTGTAGGGTCAGCATTTTGAATTTTGGGACAATGATATATGTGTTTAAGATGGACAGGTCGAGAATAGGTCTCCAACTTTTCTCTTTTCTTGGTACTAGGAAGAGTCTGGAGTAGAATCCTTTGCCCTGTTCTGTTATTGGTACTCTTTCCACAGCTCTCATCTTTGTTAATTCCGTTATCTGCTGTAGAGCTTCTATTTTTTGATTTGGAGGCAGGTTTGGCATTCCTGTTTTTACTGGTAAGGTGTGGAAGTGGAACCGGTAGCCTTGGTCTATGGTTTGCAAAATCCACTTGTCTTTTGTGATATAGTGCCAATTTTTCGAAAATAAGGCTAACTTTCCGCCTAATGGTGCTGCTATTTGCTCCCTGGTAGGCGGAGTTAGAGCCAAGTCACTGTGATTGTCCTGTTGCAGTGGTAGTGGTTGTGTCTGTGCCTCTGTTATTACCTTGCCACTGTCGTCCTCTGTAGGCACCTCCTCTGGATTGATTTCTGCCTCTGGAGCGTCTATTCCTGCCCCTTTGGGATCTTGTGGAGTCAGGAAAGGACCAATTTTGGCAGGCCAGTTCCTGCTAAACCTTGGGGCTGAACCTGTAAGAAATCTTTAACTGTTTGTACAGATTTTGCCTTTTCTTCCATTTTCTTCATTACCTGCTGGGCAGGTGTACCAAATAAACTGGCCTTATCCATAGGAGCATCTAATAGCTTTGCTTTAACATGATCCGGTAAGACCTGTTCTTTCAACCATGCATGTCTTCTTATCACTGTGCCAGTCATGGCTGATCTAAATGAAGCCTCCAGTGCATCATAGCCACATTTTAAGGAATGGTTACTAACCTGTTGTATGTTATTCACCATTTCTAATACATATTTCTTATCTAAAGATTCATCAGAGGATAGTTTTTTAGTTAACTGATCAAGCATAAACTCTTGGTATTGGATCATGTGAAACTGACAGTTTAAAGCTCTAGCTGAGAGAGTAGCAGAGGTGTAAACTTTTTTCCCCCATCTGTCTAAGGACCTGGATTCTCTTTCTGAAGGAATAGGGTTTTTGCTGTGGTCGAGGCTGAACCTCCCCTTTAAATTTGGGCCCTCCCCAGTCCCCAAAAAAACCTTCAAAACTTTTTTATCCCTCACCAAAATTTTTTTAATCCCCACCCCCCTTTTAAAAAATTCCGGGCAGAAATTTCAAAATTTGTCCTTTGTTTTTTTCTTTTAAATTTTTCCCCTTTTTTTTTTCCCTTTATTCATCTGGGGGACGTGGATAAAAATTTTACCACAAAACAACAAAAAAACAAACAAACACAATTTGTAATCATGCTGGAACAAAAATTTAAACTTAATATTCGGGGCCCTTAAAAAGGCCCCCTTTTTTTAAAATTGGTTGATTTAATTAAGGGTGTTTATCCCAGCCCCCAAACCCAGGTTTTACCCCCCAAAAAATTTATTCCCTTTTTACTTATAAATTACCCCACCCGGGTTTTTCAACCTTTTGTTTTAATTTCCCATTAAAAATTTTCCCCCCTTTTTCCTCCTTCTTTTCCCCGGGTTTTTCAAAATCCCCTTGTGTTTGGGGGCGTCCCATTTAAAGTCAACCCCTAAAAAATTTAACCACCCGGGTTCCTTTATTTTTGTCTTTCAAAGGTACCCTTTGTCTTTTTTTAAATTTTTTACCCCCTTTAAAATTTATTACCATTTTTTCCCAAGGGGTAATGGCGGGTTTTTCTACCTTTTT
>NC_056748.1:46258114-46260614 GCF_019279795.1 Protopterus annectens | reverse complement strand
CTATCACTGAATAGAGCTGAGTTTCTTTAGTCTGGCAGCATATGCCCATGTTAGAGACCCTTGATCCCTCTTGGTGAGGAACTTTGGGGGTCTCTAGCTGCTGCAAGTGCCGGTGAGGTACATACCAAATGACATTGTACTCAATCAAGGGCCTGATAAGGGAGGAGTATAGTACAATGACCTTCCTTTGATCTGGATGTGAATCCCTTCATGATAATGTGGGCAAGGTAAGTCTTCAACCACTTTGGCAACGGTGTCAAATGAGAGGTCACTATCGACTTGGTCCCCAGGTCTCCTGATTACTTTTTCCGCACTCAGTGGGTTACCGGGTTCATGTGGATAATTTGTGGGTACTTTGTTTTTCCCAAAGGGATGACTATACATTTTGGTATTTAGTTTAAGGCCATGACTCGCACCAGCTAGTTCATTTCAGTGAGGCCTTCTGTAGGATGGGCTGTATCAGCTGGTGTATCAATTATGGTGCCTAGTTTGCAGTCATCTGGCGAACTTTGTCAGCCAATAACCCTCCCATGTTTGCTTTCACATCTGAGAAATAAATGCCTAACAAGAGGGTCCCAGGACAGAGCCCTGTGGACACCATTAATTTTGTGACTGGCTTTGAGTCTGACATGGCTCAGCGATTTTGACTTTATGGGTTCTATCCTTTAGCTAGTTTGCAACCCATCTTGTGACATATGGATTTACATTTAAGCTGTTGAGCTCGCCTATGATGCCAGAGTGGGGTATTGTGTCGAAGCTTTAGCCAAGTCCAGGTAGGCTGTATGGACTGCTTTGCCCTCGCCATCGGTTCAGCACTTTGAAAAAAGTCAACCAGGTTCAAAAGGCAGGATCTGCCCCTTACAAAGCTCTAACTGGGTGGGGATCAATGGTCTGTAAGTCCCCAATGCATCTGTTTATGAGTTCCATAATGATTCTTTCCATAGCTTTGCAGACCAGGCTTGTTGCTTATAACGGGGTAGTTACCAGGGTCTGTAGAGGTGCCTCCCTTTGTGGAGTGGGACTCACTGTTGCTGCACCAGCGTTCAGGTACATATCTTGCAGTATACAAGGTTAAAATACTTTATGCGCGAAGTTTAGCTCCTCTGACTTCGGCGTAGCACCTAACCTGGGATACCGCCAGGTCCCAAGACGCTGTGGTTTTTAGTTTTGCTGAGGGTGGTTCTCACCTGGACATCTGAGATGACAGGAGGTTACATTCAGCTGGGATAAGTATTTTGGGGTGAGGGAGGGGAGAAATTTTGCACCGAACCCGTCTACCAGAATGTTACAATATCTGTGGGTTCCTTGTGTGTATTTTTGTCAGAACTAACTCTGAACATATCTGAGGGTTTCCTACCAAGTTTCTAACATAGCAGAAGGCTGCCTTGTGGTTATCTTTAGTGTCCATAGCTGCATTTTTCTCCTCAAAATTGGCCTTGGATGTTTTTATGAGGAGAACGTAGCTTTCACTAGTGCTGATCAGAGATGCCTTCTTTATGGGATTTTGCCCCGTCGGCAGTGCAGCTTCCTCTTTGTTATACAATTTGTTTATGGCTGGGGTCCACCAGACAGGACGCCTGCCCTTGGTGGAGAGGGTCTTGGTTTTATTTCCATGATGATCCATGCATTCTTGGAGATGTCCATAGAAAGCATTTGTGAAGGATTCTGCATTGTGGGATGTGGTTTCCACTGGCCCAGTGGGTTTAAAGGATACCATCTCAGTTTTAAGAAGTGTAAAGTCGGCTTTTGAGAAGTTTTTCACTGTAGTCTTTTGTGTTGCAGGGTGGAGGTGGGATGTGCATATCAGGGTGATTAGTTTGTGGTCAGATCTCACTAGTGAGGGGTATACTTCGGTGTGGAGCACTTTGTCCCCATGTTTGTGATGATCCAGGTCCAGTATCATTATCTCCCCTTGTGGGAGAGGTGACCAGCTAATTTCCATTGCATTTGAATTTTATGAATTCCAGGAACCTTTGGGCTAGAGGTGTTTGGGGCCAGAAACTAATGCACCCAGTCTGCATGTTAGGTAGTTGGAGAGTCTCCCAATATGATGGTGTTTGGTGAGACACGTTTCATATCATCCAATGTCTTCAGGAAGGCTGAATGGGGTTCCTGAGATTTGGGAAAGTGGTCTGTAACATGCTGTACCAGTTGTATGTTAGTTTTGCCAATGCGATTTGAAGTTGCACCTGGATGGTCTCTGATGCTTCCATGTGTTGCCACTTCAACCTGGAGGTGTGGAGTGTCTTTGATGAATATGGACACTCCCTCCCTTTTTGGTTTGGCCAGAGGATTTTGGGGCCGGTGCTACGATACTTAGGGATAGCCTTGGTAGCTGGGGGTGCTCTCAGGTAGGCAGCAGAAAGTACAGTGCTGTGTACCAACCTACCATAAATGTAGATGTTCCTGAGTGTCTTTACTTTCGTTGCAGTCATGACTGTAGGGGTTCTCCCTCTGCCGCCGCAGGCAGCCCTCGGGTCGGCCAGGAATCCCAAAAATC
>NC_056748.1:46199106-46211678 GCF_019279795.1 Protopterus annectens | reverse complement strand
TTGGGGTGGGGCTGGACAGGCAGGAGAAGCCAGGAGACCCAACTATCTGGGTCTTGAGATAACTCATCATCCTGTCCATATCTGAGGGCAGAAGACTCCTACAAGATCTAGAGGAGGAAGAGAAGCAGGTGGACTTGGAAGAAGACCTTCCTGACCTACTGCCAGGCTCCAGGGAATGGATCTGATGCCTCAGAGCACACAGCAGTCGCTGTTTGGAGGTGGAAGGGACTGCAGGATCCTCCAAGATAATGATCAGATCCAACGACCCTGTTGGATCACATGGCTTAACTGGTTCAACGGCCGGATCCAACGAACTTGTCAGATCCGGGGCTGGCCCCACCTTGGCTGGATCAGAGGGCATCTGATCCAGGAAGGACCTGGATCAGGCCAAAAGTGCTGTGGCTTTCAGCTCCAAAGACTTCGGCTCCGAGGCAGACAGGGCTGGGATTAGATCCAGGGACTTGGGATCCAACAGCCATGGTTTCTTGGTGGAAACTTGGAGAAAAAGGGGTCTTCCTCTTCGGGTCAGAAGAGGAAGCCTTCCAGGGGGACACAAAAGGGACCCCCTTGCACCAGACCCTTAAGAAGTAATTTGTTGTGGTGCTTTGCTAAGGCCCGGAGGTTAAATGCGGCACAAAGGTCACATTCAACCTCCAGGTGTGGAGCACCCAAGCAGTAAACACACTCATCGTATTGGAATAAGGCATTTTCTGACCACACGAGGAGCACTTTTAAAAACCAGCAGGCTTATCAGACATTGTAAACACACTAAGCTACTACTAAAGCTGTGGAAACTACAAATAAAGTTCTAACAGCTGGCGGACGAAAAAGGGTACAAAAGTGCTAACACACCAGACACACACACACACACACACACACACACAGACACAGACACACACACACACACACAGACACACACACAGACACAGACACACACACACACACAGACACACACACACAGACACAGACACACACACAGACACAGACACACACACAGACACAGACACACACAGACACAGACACACACACACACACACACACACACACACACACACACACACACGCCTCAACTAATTAATGGGAGGGGAAGAATCTGCTCTGTAGATAACTGCAGGACTAGACAAGCCTACACCATTACAAAACTACGAAAGATAATAAAAAGATCGAAAAATCTTTAACCAGCCAGAGTCAGAGGAACACATCTGCACAGCAAGCACGGCAAATGAGATCTGTGGGTTGGAGAGCAGCCGGGCATTACGCGAGACAGAAGAGCCAGAGCCTTGGATCTGTCTGTTGAATATTGCTGGTCACTTCCGATGTTTGAGCCAAGACCCTGTGGTGATGAATGAAGACATGGATAACATCAGATCCACTAAATCACTTCTCATAGCAAATGATTAGGCATGACAGTAGATAATCTTAAACTGACCTGCATATACAAAATTGCATTAAAAACACTCACCAAATACTAGGGATGCTTTATAGAGCTAACAATTTTCTCACCAATGCAACTAAAACTACACTTGCCACTACTTACCTGCACCCCTCACTACTGTATGGTGCTCCCATCCTTACTAACCTCCAGGTATCACAAAAATCAAAAACTGAACAATGTTATAATAAAAGTGGCTAAATGCGCAGCAAATACCCCTTTCAGAACCCACCAATGTACAGCTTTAAAAAGTCTAAATTGGCTAGAACTGCACCATCAGCTAACATGTGCAGCTTCTTTCCAGCACTACGTAACATTCTACTCAACTATGATGTCCTTCTATAATCAGTGCTACAGTATCCTAAAGAGAAGGGATCTCCCACCCAGGGCAGCCTGATGCTCGGACAATATACAAAAGCCCAATGATCTTTTTATGCACCATACATCACATTTATGCTCCCTGCACAAAATGTAGGGCATAAAAGGGGCATATACAGCTACCCAGAACGTCTTTCCTGCCAGTTCTAACACCATTATTGCAAGTTGGTTTGAATGCCTTGTTGATGTACTGAATACTAAGCCAAGTGCACAAGTGTCCCGTTTGTTTTTACGTTTCTTGGCTTTGTATTTTATTTTGCTACCTAAAGTAAATGTCATCCAAGAAGGGAAAAAAAATGTCAGTGTGGGAGGCAGATACCGTACAATGTTAGTCATGAACAGTGTCTTTTGTTTGGGTGCTTCCCACAACCATACCTCTTGTAGTATCTGTAAGGTATTTGTGCCCAAGCCACTCAGAAGCCATTTGCCTTCTCTGGCCATTTACCTTGAAAACCAACTGCTTAAACAGTTAGCCTAGGGTACCATGGCAGAATCCTTTTACCCTGACATACTCTCATTAGGTAAGAAGGCCAAGTCATCTTGGCAGGATTCTTTAGCTGTCCAGCCTCCACCAGACGTCCCTCTAGAAGTGGGTAACAGTGCTGTAGGTCATTCAGAATCTACATGGATTCTTCTGCTGTGACCCCATCCTGGGAATTTGCAGACATCTGCTCTGGATGTCAAGGGGAAACAGTGGTTGACTGGATCCTAGAAAAATTCCTCAGTTACCAGTCAGGGAGGAGTTTCCAGGTTCCTTTATCTAATCTTGCCAAAGGTCAGAACCGCTGGTATTTGTTAGGGCTGCTGTCCCTTCCAAAAAAGGACAAAAAAAAAAAATAAAGCATGTTTTGGTCTGTCCTGCAGATCCTTAAAGGGAATGGCAAGAGTTTACTTGGGGCTTATTTTCTGCTTTGATAGCTCTAAAGCCTCCTCAAGGAGTTTCAGTACCTGCACATCCTTGGAACTCTACCTCTTCTAAATGGCTTAGGGAACAGGTTTTCTCAGATGAGGATTCAGTGTCTGATGAGAGGTATTTGTTGTCCTCTTCATAGATGCTTTCACCTTTGCCTTATGGTTCTCATAATGGTTCTGATAAAGAGAAGTCTTAGCCTAGAGATTCCTTTTGAGGAGCTGTCCTTGGGAATACAATCACTAGGACGATGAAGAACTTTAAATGGGATTCTTCAAGTGTCTAATATTTCAGAAGATATTAGGAGTTGCTTCAGGTGGATAGTTCTAAACCAATCAGCAGTTGCTCCTAGATGCTTTCACTGCTGCTTCCAAGTCTCCCGACTCTCAGCTGCCTGCTCCCAAGAAACCTTCTCCGAGAATCCTGAGGATTGTTACTTTAAATGTCCTTCTGCTGATCCTGCTGTGGTGTCAGTCTCCTGACAAACCTACTAAGCTTTGCCCTCTTCCAAACTTCTGCCTTCTGATAAGGATAGTAGGGCAATGGAGAGGAACTGTTAAAGTTTACACTGCTTCCACCTCTGGCCTTTAGGGCTGTTCATTACCAGACTCACATCAGCAGGTACACACTGGCCTCAATTCTGAAGGCCAATCCTCTGCCTCATCTATTTTAGGTTCTGCTTCTCAAGTGGCTCACCACTCAAGTGTAGTTACGATGCTGCTGATGCCAGTTCCAGGGCTGTGGTTTTTGGGTCCGTCATGAGGCATTATTCTTAGCTTCGTCTCCAGTTTCTGCCTGAAGACATTAAGGCCAAGTTTCTGGATGCTCCTTTTGATAATAGACATCTTTTCGGGACTGCTGCAGCTGACATGTTCAAGTCTCTTCAAGAGAAAGGTAAAGCCTTGCAGGACCTTAAATATATTCATCTCTCCCATCCCCAACTTCCAGAGGAATCATCCTTTTAGATATGCTTTTGTTCACAGGCAACCCTGCCAGACCTCTAAGGGCATGAAGGGCGGTAGGCATGCCCCGTTAAGGCTTCTCAGATATTTGTGACCCAGAAGCCTACTTTATCTGATAGCTTGCTTCTCTCTGACAATTCACCCCCTCTTCTTTTGGACCAGATTCTTTTGTCTCTTCGGCTTTCCCTTTGTCTTCCAAATTGGTGTCTCATCACTTCAGACTCTTGGATTCTTATCATCCATCAGAGTTACTTCATGGTATGGAAGTCTCTCCTTTTTTAGGGATTCCTCAACCTCCTGTAGAGCAACTTCATTAGAGAGGTTCTAGGGTCCCTGGTGAGCCAAAGAACCATTCAACCTGTCCCTCCTTTCCAAGTGGGAAAGGGTTTTTATTCCAGGAAGTTCCTGCTTCCTTGAAAGCAGGGCACTTGGGAGACCTATTCTGGATCTCTCCCAGCTCAACACTTTTCTCAAGGTCCCATGTTTTTGGCTGCTTACTCTTGCAAACCCTGTTTCCGCTTTTTATTACCACAGGCGTTTCTGGTGTCCTTGGATGTGAAAGATGCTTACCTTCATATCCCTAGTCACCATCTTTTCAGGAAGTTTTTACATTTCTTTGACTCTTCCTTTAATTTTCAGTTTTCTGCTTTGCCTTTGGCCTCTCTTCTCCCCAAAGGGTATTCACAAAATGCCTAGCTCCTGTGATAGCTTTCTGCAGGCTCCAAGACAGAGTTTTCCTTATCTAGACGACCTGTTGCTTCAAGCACCTTTTCCCAGTCGCTTGTTTCAGGACCTGGAGAAGTCTTGGTTCATTATCAACTTCCCAAAATCCTTCTCAACTCCCACTCAGGATCATGTGCATCTGGGATGCAGGATTCAGACAGTGCCAATGTTGGCCTCTCTTCTACCTCCAAAAGGTATTGTTGCCAACAGCCTTCTTTCAGTCTCTTCTTTCTCGGACTGTCCTGACAGCCAGGGAGTTTCTTCGGGCCCTGGAATTCATGGCCTCTTCTATTACAATGCTTACTCTTGCCAGACTGTACATGCAGAAGATTCAAATGGTACCTCACATCAGTTTGGCTACAGCATCGTCACCCTCTGGATTTCACTGTACCTCTCCTTTCCCATCTAAATAAAAAATTTGAGTGGTGAATTCAAAATATCACCCTCAAATCAGGCCAGCCCTTTCAGCCTCCAGTCCCTTTTCAAGAACTGCTCACCAAGGTCTCAGACATGGGGTTGGGGCTTCTCTTGACCACCTGAAAGTTCAGCGTCTCTGGCTTCTCCATCAGAAGTCAGACCACATCAACATCAAAGAAAAGAGAGTGCTGATTATGCATATGGCCAGGGGGCAATCACCACAAGTTACCTCAGCAGTTGGATCTCCTCACACAGGACGGGGGGAGGGGGCTCACATCCATTCTCAGTTGTCCACTCTTCAGCTGACACTGTGGGTGATAGGGTTTTGATCCCTTTCAGACACCTCTTTTCCAAGGATGTGCTCAGGGTTTTATAGGAGGCAAGGAAACACTCAGCCTGAAATCTTACATGTCCAAATGGAAAATAATTTCTGCCTGGTGCTATGCTCGTAAGCAGGAACCTTTTTCAGTGGGAATCCCTATGGTCCCCTATTATTTGTTTGAGTTACTCCAGTCTGGCCTGGTCTACTCTTCTGTGAAGACCCATTTGTCAGCCATTTCAGCTTATCCGCCCTTAAATCCTCCTTCGAGTTCTTGTTTTGACAAACGATTCCTTAAAGGCGTCCTGCATCTAAGGCCTCCAAGGAAACTTATTCCTACTCCTCGGGACCTTAATTTTGTTTTGGAAAAACAAACTCAGGCTCCTTTTCAGCCTGCAGGTTCTATTTCTTTGTAACATTGTACTTAGAAGACCTTTTTATTGCCGGCTCTTACTTGTGCTCAAAGGGTTCCTGAGCTCCAGTACGCTCCTCCTTTTTTTTGGTTTTTCACAGGGGCAGGGTGTCCCTTCATACTAATCCTTCTTTAATGCCCAAGGTAGTAAATGAGTGGTCCCTGAATCAGTTGGTACAACTGCCTTCCTTTTTCACCTTCTCCTCAGTCTGCTAGTGAGAGGGTCCTGCATACTTTGAATTTTCACAGACGGGTCAGGTACTATTTGGAGAAAACTAATGCCATCTGTAAGTCTGATCAGCTTTTTGTTTCCTTTAATCCTAGGACATTGGGTTTGGCTGTTTCTAAACAGACCATCTCCTCCTGGATATCTAAGGCCATTTCCTTTTATTATACTTTTCTTGGCAAATCTTGGTCTACTTCTGTTCGAGTTCATTCCACTACAGCTGTTGTCTCTTCTGGTGCTTTCTTCAAGGGGTTGGATACCAATTCCATCCTTGAAGCTTCCACTTGGCCTTCAATGCATACCTTTACTAAGCATTATACACTGGATATGGTTTCTAGGGCTGAAACCATTTTATGTGGGTTTGTTGAGGGCTCTTCTAAGCCTTCCACTTCCCATTCCATTTCTTGAGCTGTTTTACTCTCCCTTAGGTTATGGATACTGCAACAGTGATACGGAAAGTCGTAGTACAGTTGTATAAAATCTTCCCATAACAGTAAATGTTCTTGTCTTCACTGTAGATGTTCTTGTCTTCACTGTAGATGTTCTTGTCTTCACTGTAGATGTTCTTGTCTTCACTGTTGCAGTATTCGCTCCCTACCTCCAACCCCCTCTTGTATGTTCTGGTTTTTGTTTGGGATTCCCTTCTGGATGAGGATTTCTCTATTTTCTTCTGCATTTTTACCTACTGGATGTGCACAGACTCTTTTGTCCTATGGAGACTGTTCACGTACGGGACAATTCAATTCTGGGTAGATGCATCTGTATGTGACTTATGTCCTATGTTCTATACAGGGTGTATAAATGTGATATACTGCACATACATCATTAGGCTTTTGAATACTGGCTGAGCGTCAGGCTGCCCTGGGCGAGAGATCCCTTCTGTTTAGGATGCTGCAACAGTGAGAAGGACATCTACTGTTATGGTAAGATTTTACACAGTTTTACTTTCTCACGTGGTCATTATGATCCAATGACTAAAAACTCCTCTGTCCACAAACCTAAATACAATGGGCATGGTCTGTACTCTCACCATGTTGTTAAGACCATCAGGTAAATATCCTCTCTTCCGTCCTTTAAAACCATTTTGAAAGACTTCCCATCTAAAAACTGGCTGCATTTTTGCTCAGCCCAAGGATCATAGGAAGTTACTAGGCTACTGGCCCTGAGCCCTTGCAAGCCTAGCCAAGAATTTAGCCCATGTTCCAACAAGTCAGCATGCTATGCCACTGTCCAGCAGGGACATAGGTGGAATCCCAGGGGTGTATTTTCTCTTCCCCATTCACTTATCCAGGTTGTGCTCAAAAAGGTTTAATGAGGTACTCTGCTTTACATGGAGAGGGAGTCTATTCCACAAAAGGGGGAGTCTCTGGGACACAAATCTGTCCCGCCAACAAGACCTATTGATGTCACAGACCAGGTTGAGGTCTCGCATGCGGGTTACTCGAGTGCAGCTTGACTTGCAGATATGCAGCAGTCCCATCAGGGCAGGGTCTGACATTGCTTTGTAAGCCAGACAGAGGTCACCTCTGAGGAGTCTGTAGGAGACTGACTAGAGGGACAGGACATTTAACCTATCTGTGTAGGGTAGATGTTTGAGGCTCTGGATTCTCCTGGTGAGGAAGGTCTGTGGTTTCCCCAGCTGCTGTATGTGCTCTGTGAGGTACATGCCGAAAAGGGCATTGTATTCAATAATCTATCTTATAAGGGAAGAATACAGGGATGTTATGATCACCTTGTCCCGGGATGAGATACCCTTACTAATGAAGGTGGGCCATGTAGAAAGCTTTCCGTACAATGGAGGCAATATGGTGGTCAAAAGTCAGGATTAGCTCCAAAGTCCCTCACGACTGATTGATAATTATTTGTGGGGACGTCATTCTCCCCAAAAGGGATGATGCATTTTTTGGCATCATTAGGATAATTGATGACAGCACCCAGCTTGCAATCATCTGCAAACTTGGTCTGCCATAGCCCACTAGATTTGGCTTGCACCTCTGAGAAGTATATCTCAGACAGCAGAAGCACAAAGACAGATCTCTGGGGTATACCGCTTGTTACGGGTCTACTACTTAAGGTGGCTTCCCCCATTTTGACATGGTGGGTTCAGTCAGTAAGCCAGTTTGCTACCCATCTGGTAACATATGGACTGATGCCTAGTTGAGAGAGTTTATTATATCTGAGTGGAGAATAGTATCGAAGGCCTTGGCCAGGTCAAGGCAGGCAGTGTGCACAGTCTTTCCCTAGTCTATGGCCTTGGTGACTGTCTCAAAGAAGTCAACCAAATTTAGCAGGCATGACCTCCCCTTGACAAAGCCAAACTGTGTTGGATCAAGTGTCTGCAGGTTGCCAATTTCCTTGTTAACGAGGTCCATGATAATCCACTCCATGGCCTTGCAGATCAGGCTAATTAAGCTGATGGGTCTATAATTTCCTGGATCGGTGGATGCTCAACTTTGTGCAAAGGGATGACAGTAGCTGTCCTCCACTCGGCTGGGATGATGCCAGTACTCAGGGCTTTGGTTGAATAGCGTGCCTAATGGTGCTGCAAGTTCCTGCCTAATTTCATGTAGGATGCAGCCTGGGATGTTATCGGGATCCCATGGAGGCTGTATTTTTTTGCCTTTGAGAGGGCAGTGATGACTTGCTCCCTACAGATAAGGTGAGGGGGGCAGGTACTGGGGATGTCCTGTTTTACTGATGGGAGGAGAAAGAGGAGTGAAGTTTTCACTGAACATGTCTGCCAGCAGGTTGGCTATATCTACAGGGTTTGTGTATATGGTGCCCTTAACCACCAGTTCTGAGCAGATCTGGGTGCTTCCATTGAGATTGCGACACATATATGAAGAAAGCCTCATGACTGTCTTTAGTAGATATGGCCAGTTTGGACTCAAAGTTTGCTTTGGAGGATTTCAAAAGTGCTCTTATTTGCTTGTTCAGGCTAAGGAGAGATTGCTTCCAATTAGATACCTGCTTCTTTTGTCCTGGACAGCAATTTTTTCCTTTTATTATAGAGTTTATTTATTGCAGATGTCCACCAGACAGGTTTACTCTTCCTTGAGGAGGAAGATTTTGTCCTGTCTGGTACTCCTGATTCCATGTAGTTATATAAATGCTCGTATAGTACTTTGGTGTAGGTTTGGACATATACGCCAGTTTATCTGGAGGGGGAGGGGGGCTGTGAAGCTGTTTATACCTTCCCTCAAGAGGTTGTAATCAGCTTTGGAGAAGTTTTTTTGTTTTACCCTTGCTGGGGGGGGGGGGTGACTTTGAAAGTGACTGCTTTGTGGTCAGATCTTAGCAGGGATGAGGACACTGTAGGGATGCTGCAGTGGTTACTCATGTTGGTTAATACCAAGTCCAAGATATTTTCACCTCTTGTGGGGGTGTCAACCAACTGGTCCAGGACATTTGCATTAACTAAATGAAGGAATCTCTGTGTATTTGAGTTTTGGCATGAGTATTTCTTCCAATCTATAGTTGTATAGTTAAAGTTAACAGGATCAGGGTAAAGGGTTGAATCTTGATAGATTCGAAGAGGTCCAGATAGGTGGAGGGGGCATCTTGAGTCAGAGTTGAAAGCTTGTAGCTAGCTATGATTTGAATAGGGGTCTTGTCAATTGTTAACTGCACCTGGAGTATTTCCTGAGCATCAGACTGTTTTGGCCAGCCTAGAGGTGTGTGTCTTTTATATATATTGCAACTCCACCTCCTTTTGTTTTGCTGCCCATGGTTTGGGGTGTGAATGAATGAATGATGGGATGAGTAACCAGGTGTGGCTGGGGTGCTCTCCGCAGCTTTGAAACAGGTTTCTGTGACTGCACAAACGGCTTACTCCAGAGTTAAGAATCCTTGCAATGAGTGTAGTCTCATGTTTAGACTCCTAGTGTTTAGCAGCATAACCGTTAATTTATGTTTTGATGACATTTTCATGTTGGTAGTTTTGACC
The DNA here is from genome assembly GCF_019279795.1 of Protopterus annectens. Lineage (NCBI taxonomy): Eukaryota > Metazoa > Chordata > Ceratodontiformes > Protopteridae > Protopterus > Protopterus annectens. Next base: position 46,201,953 of record NC_056748.1, on the reverse strand, counting down.
TCATGGCATTGTCTAAAAAAGACACTATGGGGGAGGCAAGAGCCTTTGCCAGGAGCCTGAAAGCCCAAGGGAGACAGATGCAGGCAATCTCTGGCAAAGCATTTTGATGGTATCTCTAAATATAAAGTATGTATTCATGCCATACCTCCTTACTCCCCCTTCCATGCTTACTTTAGTTCAATTTCTCTCATCCGACTCCCTAAATATGCCATAATCCTGTATTCTTCTCCTACTTTGTATTGCAATTCATGTCTGTATTATACTAACGAACCTTTACTTCCTATAAGCTGGCTAAAATTTCTCTAAATATTAAATCATTGTCATACATTGCATCTGTCCCTAACCAATGTATTCACTTCACTTTATGTCTTCTTCTTCTTTCAGCTTTTTCCTGGTTAGGGGTCGCCACAGCGGATCACCTGTCCGCTCATTACTGGCAGTGGAGTTTTACAGTGTCGAGTTGCCAGCCCGACGCCAAACCTTCCACAGATGGCACACACATGCACACACTCACACCTAGGGCCAATTTAGAGCGTCCAGTCCACCTACTGCATGTCTTTGGGATGTGGGAGGAAACCGGAGCACCCGGAGGAAACCCACGCGACCACAGGGAGGACATGCAGACTCCGCACAGAAGGCACCTCAGCAGAGAATCGAACCAGAGAACCTCTTGCTGTGAGGCGGCAACGCTAACTGCTGCACCACCGTGGCTGCCCATTCACTTCACTTTATGTCTAATTTGGTATAATCATTTAAACTCTAGATATTCTGGTATTATTTTTGAAGATTGTACAATTGTTTTGTTTGCTTTTCTCCCCAGACCTACTCAGTTGGACTTTCTTGGTAATCAAATGTCAAAAAAATAACAAGTACTTAAGCAATCAAATCAAAACATTAACAAAACCAGCTTACTAAAGAAAACTAACAAATTAAAATGAATGTTGTCTGAAAAAGACATACTGCAAGCCATTCCCAAACTCCTTCCCTTCCTTGCTGTACCTCACTAATCATCTGGTGTTGGCAAGAATCCCTGAACAAAAGACTCCCACAGATGCATTCATTTCTAAATAAGGGATACTGTAAAATTTTCAATGTAGCTTTACAAAGGTGTACCTCTGTTTGGTCAATTCACCCTACAGTCAGTTGAACACTTTTTCAAAATGAGAAACATCAACTCGAAAACACTAAACAAAAAAAATTGTTTCTGCAATCCTCCACAATGGGGGGTTGGCCTTCTTTTTTATTTATAGAAAAGTCCACAGTCACACGGCAGTGGAGAAAAATGAGAAAACAGCCACAGTGTACCATGGCTCACATATGGCTCAATGTGGTCTGAAGAAACTGCAGTTAATAAAACTCAACTAAAAGCTACTCAGTGTAACTGTATTCATCCAAGTGAAGGTATGGAGTTTACAAAGGGGGCAGTACATTTACTACATATTTCTGCTTCAAATTCAAATGCCAGATCGTACTTGGAAGGCTCCTAATAACCATCAGTAACAAAACATGCACATCCCTCAGTGACCCTTCCTGCAGACAGCACCGTAGGCTCCCAATAACCATCAGTAACAAATCATAAACAGTCAAGGACCCTGCCTGCAGATAGCACCGTAGGCTCCTAATGACCATCAGTAACAAAACATGCATGTCCGTCAGTGACCCTGCCTGCAGACAGCATTGTAGGCTCCCAATGACCACCAGTAACAAAACATGCATGTCTGTCAGTGACGCTGCCTGCAGACAGCACTGTAGGCTCCCAATGACCATCAGTAACAAAACATGCACGTCCAGTGATGCTGCATGCAGACAACACCGTAGGCTCCATATTACCATCAGTAGCAAATCATAAACATCCATCAGTGACACTGCTTGCAGACAGCACTGTAGGCTCCTAATGACCATCAGTAACAAAACATGCACGTCTGTCAATGACGCTGTCTGCAGACAGCACTGTGTTGTTGGTCAACAAAGATGAAGGTATCGTTCAAAAGTCACTGTAGGTGACCTAGAACAAGATAAACATAAGCAAATAATGCATACTCGAGCTCTCATTGGAACCTCAAAATACTCATTTCTCCTTCACTGAAAATTGCACACTGAAATACACAGCAGTTACTCATGTATCCACTGTACTCCACCTTTATTAGACCAGTCACAGTACAATGTTTTCTTTGGTATGTACCTGACCCGGCATATGCGGCAAACAGAGCGACCTCAGGAGGTTCCTTACAAAAAGGATACAAGGCAAAACAAATCTGCATTATGCAGAGCACCTTAAAGGCCTTACACTCTAGTCTCCTATAGATTGCTGAGGAGTGATCTATGCCTGGCTTACATGGTATCCGCAAAACCCACACTTATAAATCTCCTGCAAATTCATAAGTCAAACAGTACCAGAAATACAAGGTCTTGGGACTTGAATTTTGCCTGTGGCTTAAACAAAACATGCTGGAGTGACAGATATGTCGCAGAGACTGTCCCTCCTATGGAACAGGCTTCCCATGCATGTGAAGTCGAGTTTTAAGCACAACCTAGACCAGTGGATGGGGAATAAGACATTTACACTGGGCCTGGCACCCATGTCCCTTATGGAGAGAGGTAGCTTTTAATGTCTGGCCCTCAATGTGGTATTTGGATAGAGGACATCATTATTTTTTCGAGAAACCTTAGCTAGGCTTAGAAAGGTCGCTGGGTCATTAGCCTAGTAACAGTCAGTCTGAATGGGTACTCACTGAATTTTCATTAAAAACACCAAAATGGCAGCCTGCAAAGTGCAAGTTCAGCAGAAACCTGCTGAAAGATCAACCAGACCTCCCAACTGCAATGCATCTCAGTGCCAAAGTTAGA